>NC_080383.1:14722695-15022695 GCF_014773155.1 Arachis stenosperma | reverse complement strand
ATAATTTTTTTAATTTTTAAATATCTAATACATAAAAATGGATATGAAAATTAATGAAATAATAATACAGATTAAAGATTAAAGATTAAATTAAGGAACACTTACATATTAGATATTTACCAAATAATGTTAAGAAAATTAATCATGAAAATCAAAGTTAAATTAATGATTGTAAAACATGTGATACAAAAAAATGATAAAATCTCTCTAAATTTTTTGGTCAACAGAGGACAACTCCATATATATATATATATATATATATACGAAAACTCGAATCCACGACTTGTTAGGCTGCGTTTATTTTTAAGAATAGGACAGGATAAGACATTGAGAACAGAATAGAATAAGATATTGATGGACAGAGATACAAAATTTTGTGTTCTTGTATTCAGTTTGGTGATAAACTAAAACAAATTATGAAAATTCAATTTATTCTCATTTTTTTTTCATTCAAAAAATTTGAGATGAAAAATATAATTATGAAAAATTAAAAAGAATAATGAAAGAAAAAATAAAAAATAAGTTGTGTCTCTTATTAGTGTCTCCGTGTCCTTTCTGTCATGATGGATACAAAATACACTAATTCAGTGTCTTTGGACATATTATCTCTGCCTATATTTCTTCTGCCAAATACGATTTTATGTCTTAGTATCTGTATCTCAATGTCCTATTTCTGTAAACAAACGCAGCCTTAGAGAAATATGAAGAGCCTATGCAGGACAACTCCATATTTCACAAACAACATAGATTACGATTTTACTCACGTGGAGGTACACAACACGACTCGAGGCACATGGCCTAGCTTTTGGGGGCACTATAAACAAAACACCGATCCATTAAAAACAAAAGTAGTGATCGAAGAAGAAGAAGAGTTGAGTGATGAGAATGGAGAAGCAAAGGAAGGGTGTGAGATTGGTGCTTCTCCCTTTGCCCTTTCAAGGCCACATAAACCCTATGCTTCAGCTTGCAAACATTCTCTATTCAAAGGGTTTCTCCATAACCATTATCCACACAACTTTCAACCCTCCAAACCCCCTCAACTACCCTCACTTCACCTTCTGCCCAATCCAAGATGGAATCACTGATTCCTCCTCTTTGGATCTCTTGCATCTTATTATTCTCCTCAACATTAGGTGTGTCACACCATTTAGGGACATGTTGGCTAAGGTAATATCCGATGCAACAGATAATAAGGAGATTGTTGCATGCTTGATCTCAGATGCTCTATTTTATTTCACTCAAGGTGCTTCCAACACTTTTGAGCTTCCAAGGATTGTCTTGAGAACTAGTGGAGCATCTTCATTTGTTTCTTTTGCGTTATTTCCACTTCTAATAGAGAGAGGCTACATCCCCATACAAGGTACGTTTTACCATTTAATTATTACTATTTTGAATCTAAATCTTATTACTTTTAGAGGAAGTATAGGGAAATATAGAGAACCAATGGAGTATCTGTACAATGTGTGTATAATAGGGGTTTAGGAATGTTCGTCGTTCGATTTAGTAGGATATCAAATATTTATTATCCCCTAGTATCCGGATGGTTATTCTGTATAATATGGATGTATTATATGTTTGAGAAATTAGTAGTATTTTATCCTGAATGTTCATTTTTTAACTCATATTAAACCAAATAAATAGTCTATTGTACAAATACTCTATTATCTCCCTTGCGAAATTCTTACTTTTATATATATTTACAAATATTTTTAAAATACATATCAGCAAGATTTTCACTCTAACTTTCCTGGTAAGGCCTAGATCTTGTGAATTGAACCACGTGAAGTTGTGGACCGCTTCCATAATGGCATGATGCAATTAGGGTAGTTGTGACTTGTGACCTTGTGATTGAAAAGTTTTGTCCTGCTCTACTTATTCCTTTGTGACCAATAATTATTGGCGAATGATAATTCAGGAGAAAATAAGAAGGGAAGTGCATTTTGAATTAGTTTAAAATTTAAATTATAAATTTTAAATCCAAATTATTGATACAAAATATAATAGATAAAGAATTAAGATCTAATTAACAAAGAGTGCAATGCTTCTTACTTAATAAATACGTTTAAAGATAAAATATTATTATCGTCTGAAGGACTTTATAATAACATCATTTGTCATCTTTCCCATTGTTAGGGATGATAATGAGGTGGTTATGAGTGAATTTTTGTATTATCTAATTTCGTTACACTATTTTATTTTATATGAATTTGTTCTGTTATTATTTATGGATAATAAAACCTATATTTTACATTCTACTTGTTTATGCTCTAGCCTATCATTAGAGCCCAATCTTAATGACTAAGGCCCAAATCTACATCACATAGCACGTCTGATCTTATAGAGATTGGTCACAACAGAATAAACTCAATCCGACTTATTAAAAATAAGATGACATTCAACTAATTTTTACAATTCTTCTCACTAATAATTTAAAAAAGAGATCACAACTACCTTCTTAACCCAAAAAAAAAAAAACTATCTATCATTAAAGGTGGATAAATTACATAAGGATAATAAGATTATCTTTTTACTATATAAGTATCCTTTAAATTTAAGTATTTTTCAATTCCAATCTACTAAAATTTGTCTAAAATCTTTGTTAACTTAAGCAATAAAATTTCTTACAGGTACCATCATCTATCTTCACTCGTGTTTTGTTTGGTTGACATATAGAATAAGACATAGATATAAAGTATTCGTGTCTATATATTGTGTTTGGCAAAAATAATGAATAAAATACACAAATATTTAGAAAAGATATAATTATCCTTCATTCAACAAGAAGTTCTACCACCACTGTACACCTATTATCCCAAACATTGCATGTCATCACCATTGAACTTTTATTTCTTTTAGTCTTTTTTGTTTCTTTCATTATCATCTCAAATTATCATTCAAATATACAATTTTTTTAAAAAAATAGAAAACTAAAGCTCAAAATTTATCGAAAGAGACAAATCAAGAGAAAGGAGAGAAAGAGCATATCTAGAAGGTGGAATTTGGATATAGAAAGTGTAGAGAAGAGACAGGATGAATCTGAAAGAAGGGGAGTACAGTGAGGCAGCCTCGACGGCGACAATAAAGCAGAACGTAGAGGAATGCGCGTCCATAAATAGGCGGAGTAATGTGGCGGTGAATGATAAATCAGACGGCAATGTCAAAGAGAGAGGAAGAGACGACAATTGAGTTTCCATTGATGATGGTTGAAGAAGGCAGAAGGAGGAGGATTGCAACCAATGAGAAAGAAAGAGGTGGTTGTAGAATCTAAAAGAGGAAGAGGAAAAAAGAAGATTCAGGAAAATAGGAGGACACATTTTAGAAATTTAAAAACTGAATAAGGGTAAAAGAGTAAAAAATTAGTATCTCACAAGTTGTGCCTCACCAAATTCGAGGTACACAAATTTAATATTTATGTGTCCATTCGTGTCTTTCGAAAATCTATATCTCACCAAATAAATAGCAGACGTGTCACCGTGTCTATATCTGATTGAGACATCAACCAAATGCTTGCTCAAAGACATTAACATCATCATCGAAAGGAGCCTGGACGTCAACATCTCTTTCTTTGCTTCCTTTTTCCACTTAGGAAGCATTCCTAGGTTATTTTGCTTCATGCTTGGGTAGCATTTGTTCCAAAGCAGGAGTGCTCCGTAATTTCTATAGTTGTTCGACGATAGAAGATTTTTATCATTTGTCAGTAGTCGAGAGTATTTCTAGCCACTTCACTACATGTGGTATCTACCAAGATCCACACTTGCTTTCGAACAGAACAGAATTGGTGAGGACAGTAGCTAGCAAGGTAGTGGCTGACGCGGTGGAATAGAACTGGCGCTGGCAGAAAGTGACTTTGCGATGGAGGAAAAAGGCGAGACTGGCGATGGTGGTTTCGATTTTCGAAGTTCTAACGGCGGTGGCTGGACGAAAGTTGTGCCAATGACTTCGAACTCGAAATTGCGACGACGGCGATGGCTAGACGGAAGTTGCATTGGTGGCTTTGATGACGATGAGAGGAAGAAGGATTGGAGAAGCTCGAGGGAGTGCTGGAACTGGGAGTTGCGCGTTTGTGGACTGTGGAGTCGTGGAGAGGTAGGTTGGATAATGGTTAGGTTTTCATAATGAAAACGGTGCCGTTTCTAAATAAATCCAAAAAATCAATCGTTTACGATTCGATTCGACCAACTGATTTCTGGCTGGTCGATTTGGTGGTCCAATAACGCCGATTTTTCAAACTTTTGATTTTACTTTCTATCCGAACTGCATTTTTCATCAATTTATGGTTCGATCAGATAGTTTGAATCGGTTTTCAATTCCTTGGTGAAAATAAAAAATATAGTGATTGTAAAACACGTGACACCAAAAAGAAAAAAGGATAGAATCTATGTTGCTCACCATTTTCTTATTCTAGAATTCCCTCCCAGTCAACAGAGGACAACTCGACATTTCAGACAAACTCATGGGGAAGTACTGCACCCTCGAGGCACGTGACCTACTTTTTGAGGGCACTACGACAAAACCCCAATTCAATTTTAAAAACCGAACAGTAGTGAAAAGTAGTGATCGAAGAAGGAGAGTTGAGTGATGAGAATGGAGAAGCAAAGGAATGGTGTGAGATTGGTGCTTCTCCCTTTGCCCTTTCAAGGCCACATAAACCCTATGCTTCATCTTGCAAACATTCTCTATTCAAAGGGTTTCTCCATAACCATTATCCACACAACTTTCAACTCTCCAAACCCCCTCAACTACCCTCACTTCACCTTCTGCCCAATCCAAGATGGAATCACTACCCAAAGTGATGATTCCTCTTCTTTGAATCTCTTGCATCTTATTATTCTTCTCAACATCAGGTGTGTCACACCTTTTAGGGACATGTTGGCTAAGGTAATATCCGATGCAAGAGATAATAAGGAGCATGTTGCATGCTTGATCTCAGATGGTTTATTTTATTTCACTCAAGGTGTTTCCAACACTTTTGAGCTTCCAAGGATTGCCTTGAGAGAGGGTGGAGCATCTTCATTTGTTCCTTTTGTCTTATTTCCACTTCTAATAGACAGAGGCTACATCCCCATACAAGGTACGTTTTTTACCACTTATTATTATTATTATTCAATAATAGAGTAATAGACATATATAAGTTTATCATACGAATAAATTAGCATTTGTACCATGAAAGATGTAGACGCTGACAAATGTATTCATGTAAGAATAAAACGACAATTATAACTACAAAAAATAGATTCTGTGTGCCAAGAGTATCCTAACGGATCAATTGCATAACCAACATTCGAGTACTCTTGGCATATAAAAGTCATCTTTCGTAATTATAATTATTATTTTATTTTTATATAAGTATATTTGTCAGTATCTATATCTTTTATGAGTATAAATAATAGTTTATTCTTTATCATATTATATTTTTAAACAAATTTTTTTGTTATATAGCTTAGGGGGTTGTGATTTTTTTTTAAGCATGATGATAATGAGATTTGAATCTAAATCTTCTTACTTTGGATCTTTATATGCACTAGAATATATATTCTCATCTGACAATCTTGAGAATTAATAGTGTTTAGTAATTTTAAGAAAAAATATTCAGTTTGATCTCTTAAGTTATATTTGAGTCTTAATTTAGTCTTTAAAATTTCAATTGCTTCAATTTAGTTTTTAAATTTTTCAAATTCTAATCATGTTAGTCTCTCTGGTGATTTTCGTCACAAAGTCAATTGAAAAATTTAGAGACTCAATTGAAGTAATTGGAATTTCAAGGACTAAATTGAGGTTCAAGTGTAACTTCAGGAACCAAACTAAATATTTTTTTTTAATTTTAATTAGTATTTGACCAACATACATATTAAATTATTTTCAATAAATAAATTTTATTAATTTATATGTGTAAATTATGTTAATTTATGCGTATAAATTTTAATAAATATAAATATAAATTATATATTTTATGTGTATAAAATTTTATTAATGTAGATATAAATTATTACTGACTAAATATTAGTCCAAAATAATAATATTTGTTAAAAATATAATATTCATATTCTTTTTGAGTTAAAATATGTTTTTCAATTTTAATTTTATTATTATCTTAGAAATAAAATAATATTAAACTTGTGATGACCTATAAATTTTTGCTATATATTTAAGTTTCATGAACAAGTAGTGTGAGTATCGTTGGAAAAAAAATATTAAATGCATAATTTTTTTATTTTTATTTTTTGCATTTGTATATATGTACATATTAAGAAAAATATTATCATTTTCACTCTAACATAAATTAAAAAGTGACGCCTGGAACTTATGAATTGAACCACGTGAAGTTGTGGACCACTTCCATAATGGCATGATGCCATTATTAGGGTAGTTGTGAACTTGTGATTGAAAAGTTTTGCTTGTTCTGTTTATTCCTTTGAGACCAATAATTAGCGTCTGAAGCAACTTAAGTGTTAAAAATTAAAATAAACAGATTTTGAATTAATTTAGCAGCAGGATGGACCGTTCTATATGTCACACTTTGCCATAATAGCATGACATGCATGCCAACATGTGTAAATAGGCTGTGTTAATTCCACTGAGTGAAAAATATATCGAACTAATCGAAATTCGATTGTCTGTTTATGTTGGACTTAACATTTTTTTTAGGACTAAATAATTTTTATTAATATTAGTTAATATTTTAGAGCATTTGAGAGTTAATACTTAATATTTAGAATATCAATAAAATATTAACTAAAAATAATAAATTTGTTAATCATATAATATTACTCGCTTTAACTCAAATTTAAACTGATTTAATTCAATTAAAATCGATCCATTTCAATTTTAAATATTAATAAAATATTAACTAAAAACAATAAATTTATTAATCATATAATATCATTTACTTTAACTCAAATTTAAGCTGCTTTATTAATTCAATTAAAATCGATCCAGTTCAATTAAAATTGATATGGAACAATTTTGGATAATCAAATATTAACAAATATTATGTCAAAAATACTATATATACAAAAAATTAGTTATTATATATTTATATATAAATATATTTATTAATTAATTTATTTTTAATATATATTATTACTTTATATTTGAACATATCTTTTTTATTAATTGCTAATTTATTAATTTATTTCGAAAACATTATTATTGATATTATGTTCTCCTATTTTATTTCATTTATTTAATTTTCTCATCTACAAATAGTCAAATACAACTAATTAATTACAATCTTTTATTATTAATTGTTTCTTTTAACATGATTTGACCATTCTGTCTTAAATTTTGATAAATTTACTAGACTCTCAATTGGAAGAAACAGTGACAGAGATTCCACCACTGAAAGTAAAAGATTTGCCATTGATCGACACCAAAGAACCTGAAAAATACTACAAAGAATTATCCAACCTCGTTGAAGGTACCAAAGCATCTTGTGGAGTGATTTGGAACTCCTTCGAGGACTTAGAATCATCACCATTATCATATCTCCGCCAAGAATTTCAAATCCCATTTTTTCCAATAGGCCCTTTCCACAAATATTCGTCCTCGTCTTTGTCTTCGTCTTCGTCTTCGTCCTCGTTGTTAACTCAGGACCAAAGCTGCATTTCCTGGCTAGACAGACACAAACCAAATTCCGTCATTTACGTGAGTTTTGGCAGCCTCGCTGCGATAACCGCCGCAAAATTCTTGGAGATAGCTTGGGGATTAGCCTCCAGCATGCACCCATTTCTATGGGTGATCCGAAAGGGAATGGTTATTGACGATGGCAAAGAGTGTCTAGATCCGCCATTTCCAGCCGGATTCATTGACAATCTTGAAGGAAGAGGGTACATTGTGAAATGGGCACCACAACAAGAAGTTCTTGCTCACAAGGCTGTTGGTGCGTTTTGGACACACTGCGGTTGGAACTCAACGTTGGAGAGCATTTGTGAAGGTGTTCCCATGATTTGCATGCCGTTTTTTACGGATCAGAAGGTGAATGCAAGGTATGTGAGTAGTGTTTGGAAGATTGGGGTGCAGTTTGAGGGAGAAGTGAAGAGAGAGGAGGTAGTGAAGATGATTAGGGGTTTGATTGAAGGGAATAATAAGGAAGGGTCGCAGATTAGAGAGAGGGTTTTGGATTTGAAGGAAAAGGCTAGAGTTTCTTGGAATCATGGTGGTTCTTCGTATACTTACTTGGACGCTTTGGTTAATTTCATTTTGTCATTTGAACCAAAACGGTAGGTTCTGTTAGGAAACATTAAGAAAGGATCATTAATGATGCTCTTGTTAGATTTATTGACAATTCGATTCATCAAATGTTGGGAGGTATATTATTGTTGTTCATTTTATGATTTTAATTGTATTTTAAATGCTATATCTATTGTTAAACAAAAAAAATGCTATTTACATACTAAAATTAAGCATAATATATTTATGTATAAATATATATATAGTTTAACTCACTTTTAATGTATACTTTTGTATTTTAGATTAAGTATGATTTTGATCCTTAACATTGAGATCGAAAATTTATTTCGTCCTCGATCTTTTTCTCACTATAAAATGGTCTCCAAATTTTCAATTTATTTTAAAATTGTCCTTTTTTCAATTTTTTATTTTTATTACCAAATTATTCTTAATAAAAAAAATAAAAAAAGAAAAGGGGTTATGCGAAGGGGGAGAAGGGTGGGAGGGGGAGGGAGGGGGTTCGGGAAGAAGAGGGGGAAGGGTCCTCGTCGTCGCCATCGCTGTTTTTCGCCATCGCCACCGCTGCTTTTTGCCGCCGCCGTTTAACAGCACCAGAATCAGTCGCAGTTCTGCCTTCAAATGTCACGGCCGTTGTTGCTCGTAGTCGTTCGGTGGTTGGATCTCGCCGCTGTCGTTCCTCTGGGCTCGGGGGAGGTGTTCGATGGCGGTGGATTCTGGTTCGAGGCAAGAACAGGAGAAGGCTTCGGTGGTGCGCTGAGGGAGGAGAAGAGGTCGCGCTGTGACGATAGCGCTAGGGTAGCGCGAAGAGAGAAGAAGAAAAGGGTTGCGGGCTTTGATGGCGGATCGGCGCTGTGATGGCGGTTTCGGGTGGCTCGCCGAATTCTTCTTCTTCTTCTATTATGTTGTTGATTTTTTATTGTTGTTGTTTCTGGTTGCTTCTGTTTCTGAATGATTATATTGTTTCATTGTTATTGTTGTTGTTGTTGTTCTGTTTCTGTTTTTACTCCTGCTTCTTCTGTTTCTACTTGATTCCATTGTTGATTCATTGGTGATTCATTGTTGTTGTTGTTGTTGTTGTTGTTGTCCTGCTGTTGCTTCTGTTTGATTAATTGTTGTTGTTGCTTTTGGAATATTTCTGCTTGTGCTTCTGTTGGTGCTTCTGCATGATTTTAGGGAAGAAGGAGAAGGGGAATTTTAGTCCGAAGGACGGTTTTAAAACAAACTGAAACCTTGGGAATCATTTTGTAGCGAAGAAAAAGTCGAGGACGAAATAAATTTTCGACCTCTACGTTAGGGACTAAAATCATACTTAACCCTTTGTATTTTAATATTCGGTTAACTACCAAAAATGACTAAAAAAAAACATTGAATACCATCGGATTTACCGACAGATTTACCAAAAAATCCACCAGTAATATGTTTATCGGCGAATTTTTTCGACCACCACTAATTATCGTCGAAAAATTTCCATTGGTAATTTTTGCTGTCAGATTTTTTCCTGGTAAATCTGGCGGTAATATATTATTAATTAATAATTAAATTAATAGTTACCAACGGATTTATCTGACAGTAAATTTAAATTTTAAATTTTTTAAAAAAATTGTTAATCCTCATGTATTAAAATATGCTCATCAGCTAATAGTAAGGTAGTAAACTCAGTTTTTACCTCGACTCGGAAAACTAGTTCAATATCGTAAGTCGCTGAATCGTAAAAAAGAATGTAAACGTGACTCGTAAAATATAAAAAATATAAAAAATCTGATAACAAAAAATTAATTTCACAAATAATGAAATAAATCCCAAATAAACCAAATTACCCATGGCTAATATAAACTAGGGTAAAGTACTGTTTTAGTCCCCCAACGTTTGAGGTGAATTTATTTTGGTTCCTAACGTTTAAATCGTCCTAATTTTGTCCCAAAATATTTAAAAGGGAACCAATCTGATCCCACCGTTAAATTTCTCAGTTACAGTTAATGGAGGTGATGATGTGAAATGTTTTGTTATTTGATAGTTAAGCCTATGATACACACACTAAATTACCAACACTTCAAATATGAAACACTTTTTCTTCCTCCTCTCATACGACATCAAGCCCTAACAATCATTCATCAAAAATCAATAAAAAAATAGAAAAAGTATGCCACTTTTTGGTCGAGATTGTGAGGTTAAAGTGGAAACGAGGTCAACAATCGTGACATTGGAATCTTAGTACACTTTGTCACTTGCTTCGTCCACCTAACATGGTGTTGAAGTTTTTATTCTGTGTCTGTGTTCCTTTAATGTGTGTTAGTATCTTGTTAGTGTCTCGTTATTTTCTAGGGTTCCCAAACTCTGTGGTAGATGCATGTTTTTTTTCTTTCTTGCCTTAATATTGTGTGAGATGGTCTTTATTTGTGTATGTGGTTTATTGTTAATTTTGCTTTCAATTTTTGTTGATATCTGTTGTTGCTGTATTTTGGTACATGTTACAGGTTGATTTTTATAATGAGACATTTTAGTGTGAAGATATACTACCATGGAAAATTTGAGTTTGATGGAGAACCCATGCATTATGTGGGTGGAAAGACCATTATTGTTGACTATTGCGATGAAGATAAGTGGAGGAGTTTGATTGAGGCTATTCATATAGTAACTAACCAGGGTTACATGAAGTAAGACATGACTACAATGTGGTATGAGTCTCCTATGGAAGGTATAGTGGATGGGTTGAAGATACTTAGAACTGACAATGATGCTTTGGATATGGCCAGAATTAGGACGAAGGAGAATTTTATGGAGCTATTTGTGGTGCACAAGGCTTGTACTTTAACTAAATCCTATATCATTGAGAAAATTGAGGTGCAAGATGTAATAGGTTCTATTGAAAAAACTAAGGCAATTGTTGGGCTTGGTGTTAGGACAAGTATTGGGTCTAGTAAAAAAAGTGATTATGCCAAAATAAATGCAACTACAACTGGTGTGACAGTGGACATAACTGAAGTAGAGGTTGATGATTCTGAGAGTGGGAGCGGTAATGAATTTATGGATAAGAGTGGTGATGATTCTGATGATGGCGATTATGAGTCTGAAAGTGCTAACTCAGGAAGTGATACCTCATAGACTAACAATGAATTTGAAGATAGTGTTGCAGACATTGTATTTGATGCCAATGATGATGACTGAGGTGGTGATGGTGGGTTATATGATGTTGAGATAAATAGTAAGAAGGATTGCAGAGATTTTGATGGTAACATTCAAGTGGAACATATTAATGTGGAGGCCAACGATAGCAGAGCAAAGGAGAAAAAAGGTTGCTAGGTCCAGGGATGAGACTGATGGGTATGATAACGATGAATTCTTGGGCCTTCCTATAAGTGATGAAGAAGAAGATGTGCCCTTAAAGAACTTTTCTCTGCACAAGCAACTAAAAAACATGAGTGAATACAAGTGGCAAGTTGAAACTTTGTTTGTTTCAAGAGACCAATTCAAAGATTGTGCTACTAGTTATGCTATCCATAGGGAAGAAGTTTGAAATTCACCAAGTGTGATGAGAAGAGGGTTATGGTGATTTTTCAAGATGAATGCAGTTGGTATGCATAATGTGAAAAGTTGAAAAGGAAGAATATATGATAGTTGAAGAGTTGTTATAACAAGCACACCTGCAACAAGAAGACTAAGATTGGAATCATGCATGCTAAGTGGTTAAGTAGAGTGTTTATAAAGAAGATAGCCGAGAATCCAAAGATAAAACTAACCACTTTAATGAGAAAGGCACACAGCAAGTAGAATGTTGATCTCACCAAATCCAAGGCTGCTAGAGTGAAACAATTTGTCCAGAATGAAATTAATGGTACATATGGAGAGCAGTACAAAAGGCTTTACGACTATTGTAATGAGCTATTGAATAGTAATCCCGAGTCTTCAGTTCATCTCCAAGTTCGAAGACCTCCTGATTATGGTTTAGAGACACCACCTCCTTGAATGTATATGAGGCCAACATTTAAGAGGGTTATATATGTCTAGATGCTTGCAAAAAAAGTTTCATGGTCTGTAGAAATATCATTGGACTTGATGAATGCTTCATCAAAATCCCATATGGAGGTCAACTGTTGACAGCAATTGGGTGAGATCCAAATGAACAAAATTTGCCTATTGCTTATGCTGTTGTGGAGGCAGAAACCAAGAACTCCTGGACATGGTTTCTACATCATTTATGTGATGACTTGGAGGTTGACAAGATCAGACATTTCACCTTCATGAGTAATCAACAGAAGGTATACTATTTAATTTACATATTATTTTTTAAATAAACAAATTTACCTCATTTAGTTGTTGACGTAGTGTGATGTATAATAAATACAGGGATTGATACCCACCTTCGATGAGTTGCTGCCTGGAGTAGATGATAAACTCCATTTTTAGGGTTTATCTTGTATTGAATTTAGAGTATTTTGATGACATTTTCTCGCATCTAGCCTATGAATTAGCATGGTTTTGTAATCTCTCCCGTATTTGTGCTTAAGTGTAAAAACATGCTTTTTAAGCCTTATTTTGATGAATTCTAATTCCTCTTTGATTCCATAAGATGTCTTGATGTGTTTGCTAGTAATTCCAGGATTGAAATAGGCTAGGCATGGATCAAAGGGAGCAAGGAAGGAAGCATACAAGTGGAGAGAAGCATAAAAAGTCAAAGAAGTGGAATTAGCCATGCACGCGCACGCGCACAAGGCGCTCGCGCGCACATTGCAGAATCGGCCAGGGACGCGCACGCGTACCGTGCGCGCACGCGTCGCAGTCCGCACATGACTTCATTAAAGCAACACGTGCCTGGCGATTTGGAAGATTTTCTAAACCCATTTTGGCGCCAATTGCTGATAGAAAGGAATAAAATGATCAAGGATTGAGGGGAAAAGAGGAATCTATCATATAGCATAATTAGTTTTAGTTTTAGAGTAGTTTTTAGAGAGAGAAGCTCTCACTTCTCTCTAGAATTAGGATTAGGTTTAGGTTAATCTCTCTTCTTAGATCTAGGTTTAATTCATATTTTAATTCACTTCTCTTTTATCAAATCTTAATCTTCTCCTCTTCCTCTTTCTAGTTATGTGCTTTAATAATTGTAATTCTTCACTTGTTTTGGATAGATTGTTGTTCCTTTGTTTTCTTTCAATAATGCAATTTGAGGTAATTCATGATAATTGTGATTTCCTTGATTGTTGTTGTTAATTTCTTTGCAATAATTGTTGTTAGATTTTATTCTTGTTATCAATTTACTATGCTTTCCTTATATGCCTTCTAAGTGTTTGATGAAATGCTTGGTTGGATTTTAGTGTAGGTTTTGTTCCTCTTGGCCTAGGTAGAGTAATTAGTGACCCTTGAGTTATCTAATTCCTTTGTTGATTGATAATTAGAAGTTGCTAATTGATTTGAATGCCTCTAAAGCTAGTCTTTCCTTTAGGAGTTGATTAGGACTTGAGGAATCAAATTGATTCATCCACTTGACTTTCCTCCATGGTTAGAGGTTAACTAAGTGGGAGTAATGGACAATTTGTTATCACAATTGAAGAGGATAACTAGGATAGGACTTCTAGTTCTCATATCTTGCCAAGAGCTTTGTTAGTTGTTAGTTTATTTCCTTTGCCATTTATAATTCTTGTCTATAATCTCAAAAACCCCAAAATAACTCACAACCAATAACAAGACACTTCATTACAATTCCTAGGGAGAACGACCCGAGGTCCAATACTTCGGTTTATAAATTTTAGGGGTTTGTACTAGTGACAAACAACTTTTTGTATGAAATGATTATTGTTTGGTTTAGAAACTATACTTTACAACGAGATTTCATTAGTGAAATTCTAAACCGTCAAAAATCCAAATCATCGGTAGATCATAGGTTTTGTGCAAGACACTTATACAGCAACTTCAGGAAGATATTTCCAGAGGTCCAACTGAAGCTGATGATGTGGTATGCTGTAAAGACAACCTATGTTTAAGAGTGGGAAAGAAGGATGTACAAAATTCAGAAAATAGATGTTGCATCCTACACACACCTGATGGAGATTCCACCAAAATATTGGAGCAAGTCCAGGTTTTGTTTTAACTCAATTATTATAGAGGCTAGAGAAAAACTAATTGTGTTTATGTTGGAGGATATTAGGATCTACTTGATAAATAGATAGGCTGATAATAGGGACAGTATAACCACATACACAGAAAATGTTCTACCCAAAATTAAAAAGAAAATAGAGAAAGAATTTGACTAAGGTAGCAACTGAATGGCCATATATGTTGGGAGAGACAAATATGAGATTTATAATACCCATGGAAATAAGAAAAAAACTTGTGGTAAATTTAAGTAACCGTGAGTGTTCATGTAGAAAGTATCAATTGATGGGTATCCCATGTAAACATGTAATGAGTTGTATTAGGAAGTTGTGTTTTGATGTTGATAGTTATGTTGATGACTGCTTTAAGAAAGATACATAGGTTAGGTGCTATGAACATGTTATTTACTCTGTTAATGGTTCTAACTTATGAAAAAAGAATGATATGCTGCCTTCAATATTTATAAAACTATTGGTAGGCCCAAAAAAAAATAGGAACAAGAGTGCTGACGAAGTCAGTAATGGGCCATTGTCAACACTGTCCTGAGGAGGCCAACAACAAAAATGTTCTTATTACTTTGCAAATGGACACAACAAGAGAACTTTTCCTAAAAAGCGTAAGGTGGAAGCAGGTTCACAAAAGGTACTATAATTCTTCACTTAATGAAAATTTATGTTTCTTGATATGTTGATCAATCTTCACTTATGCTTCTCTGTGTTTGGTTGTCTATGGTTAAACAAACTACTGGAAGAGGGTTGGATTAACCTAGACCATGCAATCAACTTCAATCACTGGATCAAATAAGAATGCTGGATCAACCAAGCCAAAAAACAAGGTTTCAATGGACAAGGGCCTAAGAGAAAATCACCAAATGTGGCATCCACCCAACAGACTCAGTCCACCACCAAGAGGACTAAGGCCACCACCGCTCAACTTTAAGGCCATAGCTCCAACCTTAATCACCAAAGTCTATCAAAGAAAGTGCTAAAGTTTATGGTAAAAACACCACCAAGGACTTGGAAGAATTTGAAATGATTTCTTTATGTTTTCTGTCTATGTGTTTTTTTGAGACTCTAGGTAATTTGGTTTAGAGATTTGGTCTGTAATGGTATTGGCATAAACTATAGTGCCATTTAGAGTATGATTTTGGTTAGTCACTTAAATTGTGTTTATGGCTAAGACCTACTTTTGTTATGTGTTTATGGATAAGATGTACTTAATTTGTTTTATGGTGAAGACCTTTCTGAATTTTTATTTAGTTAATGAAATTGCTACAATCAATGTTTTAGGTGTTTATGAATTTTGTTAATGATATTGCTACATTAAAAGTTATAATATAGGTGATTATGAGTTTTTTCTGTTCATTTGGTTTAACAGAAAATCTCAATATTTTGATAAAAATTATGTAGAACCATTTTCTTAGAAAGGGCAAACTTTATTATTTCCAATCCGAATACATCCATAATGACTACAAACACTTTTATACAAAGTAACTATTCTTCAATACATTGATTTTCCTACTTCACCCTAAATTCTCTAACTATAATTCTTCAACTAGTTCACAAATATGGTAGCCTCCTCTGTCCTGTCTTTATTGCCCTTTAGCATCCAACTAACACTACCCACTGCAATATACAACAACCATGAATCTTGTTTCAACAGATGTAAGTTTTTCTTTTATCAAATTTCTTTTCCTCCTCAGTCTTGCTAGTTGTGTGTCTTCTCCTTCAGGCTATGCCAAGAAAAGAAATCACATCCCTCTCCAACTTGATTTTAATCATATGTTCAGGAATTTTAATCCAAGAATATGTTTAGAAATTTTAATTCAAATTTTAATCCACATATTTTGCATCATAGGAAGCAATCTAACTTCGGTTTATTACCTGATAGTTCACACAATCCCAACATTTTTGTCCAGGATTCTCAGGTGTCGAAGAAGCTTTTAGCACTGATCTATCACCGCACAAGCAAGTGGTCTTCTCCTTTGAGCCTGGTTATTGCCGCAGGAAGATTGAGAAGACTGGGATGCCATTAAATCTCGAAGATGACATTTAACTTCTGCCTCAAAACGCGATGAATTTGGGGGGCAATGGAAGGGAGGAAGCGTTTAAGGTAGGGTTTTGCCATTTTTTACATTTAATTTATAATTTTTTTTCATCCAAATGATTATCTTCACTGAGTGCTACGTTCAACATTCCACATCTCACCTCTGTTAAGTGTAATTGAGGAATTTGACGGTGGAATTAGATTGGTGCCTTTTTGGGACAAAATTGGGACAATTTAAACGTTAGGGACCAAAATAGGATTCACCCCAAATGTTGGGACCTATAAATTATAACAAGTCAAAAGTCACAACTCATAACACAAATTTACTGCTCAATTCACAAATCAAAAAACAAATTCACAACTCACAAGTTTATACGACATTAAAATAAATTCAAGTAGTAAATAAAACAACTAAACTACTGCAATGAACAACTAATTAACTCAAGTCTGAACAAGTCATTTAATAATCATCATATTCTTCATCTATCAAAAAATCTTCACGAATTTCACAAACTTCCATATTACCATCTTCATTATCAGGAGCAGGAGGAGGAGATCCTTGGAGAAGGTTCACTTGATGCTATTTCTGTTTAAAAAAGGTATAACAACAAAAATACAACAATTAAATTCAATACAATAGCAAAATTTTAACATTGCAGTTTGGAAGAAAATTCAAAACAACAAAAATGTATTAATTGAGCTTAAGGCCACAACAATTCAGTTAAAAAAAATTCAACAACAATTAAAATTCAATCATTCAGACCATATATACAAGATTGGTTGTGTGGATTACCTAATTAAACAAATCTCCATATATACAAGTTTTTTGGCTGATGTTCTCATTTGGTGAAAGTCACCAAAATGTATAACAGTTGCCACTATGCTAATATATATTTTTATTTAGCAGTAGATCTGTCACATTCAAAAATTAAGGATTTAAGCCTAGCTTTGGAAAAATAATTTAAAAAAATAGTTAACAACATCAATAACAAACATATTAAAATTAAAATAATCAAAATAAATAATCAAGCACCATCATCAAGCCACTAACAATTTTAATCGCATAAACCATCCCTATTGATCATAGGGTACCTAATTGGATAATCACATTCATATCAGACTTTATTTTTCATGTCCCGAAGTCATTGTATAAAAGAATAAAAGTTCACATCTCTTTTCATGCTTTTCATATAGTAAAGCAAAATTTAATCTGTCTAAAATAGGATATACAAGAGTAAAGTTCAACTAAAGTAATTCAATTTGGCAAAGAAGATTCAATAATCATTTTAAATTTCAATAATCCAATACTCAGCAGAATCATCATTCTTATATTCATACATCAAAGAACAAAATAAAGAAGAAAACAACATAGCACAAGTGTACAACAAATTCATTGAACAATATTGAAGTACTTAATAGAGAAAATAAAGGGAGGAGGGAACTGAAGTCACAATTAGAGGGAGAAAGAAGAGGTCTTACTCGAACTGGAGGCAAAAGGGAGGTTTTAATTTACAAAGTCACAGTCTCATCCAGTCACGTTGTCCAACCACCACAGTCCAGTTTGACAATATCCACAGAAGGCAACCCTCACAGGTCGCACACTCCGAACAAAAATCAAGAACAAACTTAAAATCATAACAAAATCTGAATAAACAAAAAAAAGAACAAAATCAAAACAAACACTAAAATTTAATAAAAATAGAACCAAATCAAAATAAAATAAGAACATAGGCATGCACCATAAATTAAGGTTTAGGGTTAGGGTTCAAAAAGGGGTTAGAAATTTTGTAATTAAAATAAAGTAAAAAATGGGATGGAATAGAAAGAGGGATGAGGGCAACCTACTTGGAGGAGGGAAAAGAGACACAGGTCGGTAATTAAGGGAGCAACAAAGGTGCCAACAATGGCGGGAGGACGAAAACGGTGGCGACAGAACAACCAACGCATCGCAAGGAGCACCTAATTGAGTTCACGCGGTCTTTGGACACAGTTGGTGGTGGCCGACGTTGGTGGAGGGGTTGCGGAAGGTGGTTTGGGGGAGAGAGAAAGAGAGGATAAGGTTAGAGAGAGAGTAGTTTGAAAATGAGGTGAGGGAGGGTTCGCGGTTCGAATTTAGGGCAAGATTACCATCCGATTTACCGGTGGAAAAATCCAACCGTAATGCTTTGAACGTGCCAAAACGCAGCATTGCACTAATCAGGAATTACCGGCGGATAAATCCAACAGTAAATTCCATGGTAATCTCGGCGCCAATTTTTCTTGTTTTTCCTCTCTAATTATTACTGTTGAATTTACCGTCGAAAAATCAAATTCGACGATAACCTTTTTATCCGACGAATTTATTGTCAAATCTCCCAATAAACCCGCCGCTAACGTCTGACACTAAATTCGACGATAAATCTAATGGAATTCAGCATTTTTCTTGTAGTGAATGTCGCCGAATTATTCTGACGCTAACAAAAATGTCCCCAATTTTTGTTATCAACAAAAACACCCTTAAATTATTTAAAAACGTGCCAAAACTGCATATCCATGAAAACAGGTGGTCCGTTAACATTTTGGTCTAATGCAGCAAACAAGAACCACCCTATTCTGTTCTCTCATACTTCCTCTCACTCACCCACCCTTTAACTTAGTCACTCCCGACACCTTTGTCTGTCGTGAGAGCCACCGTCGAATCTCCACCGCCGCAACTCCATCCCCTCTCTATTCTCTCTATTCTTCATCTCTAACTTCATCTCACTCTCCCTCGCTCGCTTTTCTTCTCTCACCTCCTCACCATCAACACCTACTGTCCTCTTCAAAATCACAAAGTAGGAAAAAAGAGAAAATTAAAATTGCTTAAAAGTAGTAACTAACAAATTAATTCATCTAGAATTATTTTAACAATAGTAAAATGAAAAATAGATCAAATTGAAGAATAAACCATATACAACTTTAAATTTTATATTGTTCAATATCTCAGAGAAGAGAGGGAGATGATAAGTATCGGAATTGATCTTCATATCAACTTTTCTTCTTTTGAATTGAACTTTCTTTCCAAAACCTAATTGAACTTTATCAATTGAAACATATCCGAATTAAAAAGAAAAAAACCTAATTTAAATTCTAAATTTCATTAAAATCATAATTCATTAACAACAGTAGCATTAATCAGTAATTGCCAATAAACTGAATAAAAAAATTATACAACAAGAACAACTAAAAGAATGAATACTTAGGTAAAAAGCAGAAGCAGAAATAGTGGTGGACCATTGACAAGAAAGGAGTAGCGCGAGCAAGGACCACTGGCAAGAGAGGAGCAGTGCGAGCAAGGACAGCTAGCCAGAGACGAAGGGAAACGCAATCCAGGACCTGCTGCGAAGGAAGAGTAGTGTGAACAAGGACCATTGGCCAAAAAGAGAAAGCAGTAAGAAGGTGGATCCTCAAGTAGGGAATGGTTGTTTTTTTTCAACGCAATCTCCGCTAAGGCTTCGGAATAAATGTGGCAAATGGTGGTGTCGTCGTCAAGTTTGCTATTTTTGGCATTGTTGAGAGAGGGAGAGCGCGATAGAGGAAGTGAGAGAATAAGAGAGGAAAAGTGAGTAAGAGGAAGTGAGAGAAGAAGATAGGTAGATGATAGGGAGGGAGATGGAGTTACAGCAGTGGTGGTTTGCTGACAGCTGCGAATGCTGCAGATGGTGAATGGGTTAGATGGTGGCTCCGTGAGAGTAAGACTGTGAGAGAACATAAGGGGGTGAGAAGAAATTGGCATAAAATTTTTAAATTTTTTATTAAAATATAATGGAGTCATGTTAGCTTTTTTTGTTTGTCCCATATACTATTTCTGTTTATCCCATTAGACCAAAATGTTAACAAATTGTCATTGTTTTTACCATAGTTCTGAAAACCGAATCGGACCGGCCGGTTCAACCGGATTAACCGAAAACCGATCATCTGGCTGGTTCGGTTGAGCCTAAGAACCTCTTGACAAAAAACCGGTCTATGAACCGTCAAACCCGCGGTTAACCGGTGAACCGCCGGAATTGGCCGGGTTTTTTTCAAAGTTACCGGTTTGGTGATAACCTTCCAAAAAGGCACCGTTTTGGGTTTTAAAAAAAAAAACTAAAAAAGCCCAATGGGCAATGTCAAATACCCAGTCATCCCACCCTTCTCTTTCTCTCTGAATAATTGAAGAACCCTAATTTCCATCCCACCCCTCTCTTTCTCTATTCTCTCTGAATTCTGAACTTACTATGAAGAAGAGAAGATTGAGGAACCTTAATCCCCAAACCTCAGCCCGCAGCCACCAATCCATCCTTATTCAAGGTCATCGCTGAACTCTTCTCCTCCAGGATAGACCGTGGGTGCCGCGTAAAGTGTGGAAGCTCTGTTCTACGGTCCATCCCTCTTCTCATTGTTCCACCTCTCGTCGCCGTCGCAGAAAGGTGTCCTCTCGTCTCTTCTCCTCTCATCGTTTTTCGTTTGTTGTCTTTTCGATCTCTATCTCTCTGTTTCTTTGTCTGAACTTGACGTCCCTTTTTGAGTTTTCTCTCTCGTTCTCTGTCCGAGTTTGTCTCTGTCCGAGCTCCTCCTTGTTGGCTGTTCCCATTCCTCCGTTGCCATCAGTTCCCTTCCCTTAATCTGAATTTTGGTTATATGGTATAGTGCTGTACTACATTGTTTATACTGGGATCTCTGATTCTGAGTTGTTTATGCTATGATTCTGATTCTGGGTTGTTTATGCTGATTTTTTTCTGATTTTGGGTTGTTAATTCTGTTTGCTGGAGTTTTTATTCTGAATTGTTGATGGTGCTATGGTGCATGCTTCATTGCATTGTTCTGGACTGCTGGAAGTTTCTGGTTTTGAGATGTTTATACTTCATTGCTATGTTTATGTTTATATTTAGTTGTTGATTATTTGTAAAATTTGAATTATACTTCAGAAAAATTGTAAAATTTTAAAATTTATCTGCTAAAAAATTATTACATTTAAATCTTTAAAATTATATTAATTTTTTAATAATTTTTTCATATATTTAATTATTCCGGTTGAATTCCGGTTGAACTCCGATTAAACTTCTAAACTATTAAACCAGTCACTTTATCGGTTCATTGACCGGTTCGGTTCTCGCAACCTTGGTTTTTACAGATGTGTAGTTTTAACACATTTTTAAATTATTTAAGAATATTTTTGTTAATAACAAAAATTAAGGACATTTTTTTTCAACGCAAAAATATTTTGAGGACATTTTTGATAGTTAACCCTTTAATATATATTTACTTTAGTGGCTAATTTTAGTATATACATAATATAGTTGGTTAAATAATTATGTTACGTGTACTTTTAAAATTAGTTATTTTTATAGAATATATGATAAAATATAAAATATAAATTAAATATGTATAAATACCATATATATTTTAATTATAAATTCTAATATTTACTTTTTTTAAAAAAATAAGCTATAATAAAAAATTAAATTAATATTAACTAATTAAAAATTAATTCTTTATTCTTATATTCATATTTTTTTTTTCATTCATATTTTCGGAATGTAAGAAAATTCGGAACAAGTGAAATCTTTTAATTTCTCGACTACTTTGTCTTTCTACACTGCAGGGCAAAAATTTTTCCTTTACAATTCGTATACCTTAATTACAGTTTGCTTAACCTTTAATTTAGATGACAAAACATACACCAAGTAACTCTAAATTTATATGTTTTATGTTCAACGTTTTAAAAAAAACTTCAGCAAAAACAATTCTAATAGATGAAAATGATGGAAAAAAGAAAAGGAATGGGGGTTGCTTCTAAAAGATGAAAAAATGATGAAAGGAAAAAAATCAATCCGTGGCTTCTACTCTGCATGCCATTACAACACAATTGCTGTTGAATGACACTTTTCATATACGAGTGTCATAATATTTTGTGTCATAATATATGCTTATCTTCAACACGTATTTTCCTGCAGTTTTAGGAATTATTCTTTCGACAAATTAAATTACACAGAAGGTTGTAGAAACTTGTAGAAACCAAACTGTCTCCAATGATCCCTACCTCAAAATGGAGTTGGTAATCTTTTTCTTTTAATATATAGTAAAATTTATTTTGATACATCTAATTAATTGAGAAGGCAAATTAAATAAGTTATTATTTTTAGGATGATGAACCTAATAAACATTAAAAGAAAAACCACTAGTCTTAATAAAATAGAATAAAATTTTAACATTGTATAGCTTTGTTAGCTTTGTTTTGCTTTGGACCAATAAAGTAAATGATAGTTTTTAAATCGTTGGATTATTAACTAATGAAAAGGTCAAATTTTCAACGCCAACAATTTTTATCATCCACGTGTGATTGCCTCCGAAAGCATCAACACTCATAGGCATTGTAGGCGTAATAAAACCCAGCTCATAGATAATTCCACAAAATACTAGACACTTCTTTTTATGACTATATATACACGACGCCTTCTCTCATTCTCCTCAGAATCACACACACAAACTCGCACAAGAAGAAAATCCTTCTGATTCTTAGTTTGGAAACCGAAATCCAGCATGTCTATGATCCCAAGCGTGTTCGGTGGAAGACGTAGCAACATCTTGGACCCATTCTCTTTGGACGTATGGGACCCTTTCCAGGACATTTTCTCGGTCGCTGTGTCGGGTCCCAATGCGTCAGCGTCGGCACGTGAAGCCAGCGCCATAGCAAGCACCCGGGTGGACTGGAAGGAGACTCCGGAGGCGCACGTGTTCAATGTGGATCTTCCGGGGCTGAAGAAGGAAGAAGTGAAGGTGGAGGTTGAGGACGGGAGGGTGCTGCAGATAAGTGGTGAGAGGAGCAGGGAGCAGGAGCAGAAGGATGACAGGTGGCACCGCGTGGAGAGAAGTACGGGCAAGTTCATGAGGAGGTTCAGGCTGCCCGAGAATGCTAATATGGATGAGATCAGGGCAGCTATGGAGAATGGCGTGCTGACCATAACTGTCCCTAAGGTTGAAGAGAAGAAGCCTGAAATCAAGTCTATTCAGATCTCTGGCTAAATCTTTGGTTCAATTAATATACAAATGTAAAGACAAAGCGTGTTGCGTTTTTCTTTTTGTGTGTTTTGATTTTGAATGTAATGGATATGAAAGGGGTGGTTTGTAAGCCTTTATTAATAAATGCTTTTGGTAATTTGTTACTCTATTAATATAAATCATTTTCAGTTTAATTCATGTGACACAAAATAGAAGGGAAAAAACCAGAGAGATGGTGAAATTGAATATCATAAACCATGCAGGGAGCACAAAGATTTTATTCGAGGGATATTATTGAGTTTAATTTCGTGAATATACATAAATTAAAAGCAACACATCACACACAGAGCAAGTTAAGAAGCAAAGAAGATGGTTATGGTTTGGAGTATCAGTCTTCATCATCAATAGGAATGGACCTGAGGGGCTCGACCTTGGGAACGGTGATAGTGAGGACGCCGTGTTTCATAGAGGCTCTGAGCTGGTCCACGCAGGCGTTCTGAGGTAGCTTGAAGGTGCGCTCGAACCTGCCGCTCCAGCGACCCACGTGGCGCCACGTGTCGGTGGTTCCTTCCCTGGCGTCGCGTGCCCGTTTGCCGTAGATCCTGACCGTCCATCCCTTGACGATCTCCACCCTGACTTCATCCCTGGAGAGGCCAGGCACGTCGGTTCTGAACACGTGGGCGGCAGGTGTCTCCTTCCAGTCCACGTCATCCGGAAAGAACACCGTCGTTAGGTTTAGGACACTTCCGGTGCTCCAAGCCATCGATCGCTTCAAACGCTCTCTTTCTGGTTCTTCGTGTGAGGTACTGCTTGAGAATAACGCTGGATAGTTCGTGATGATAATCGAGTGTGAGTGCGCGCGCAAAATGTAGGACGAATATATATAAGAAGAACAAGGAATTCCTCCACCTCTGTTTCTCCAAAGTTATTCTTCCACTTATGGAATAACTTTTCACTATTTTATTTTTAAATTCATGTAAGTACCAAAACATAATTAGTGGATGGGGTGAGGCTTCTTTTATTTTTATTCTTTTAGAATTTAATTTTCAATACAAAAAGTTTTAAAGATAATTATATATCATTACATTAGTTAAAACAATTATTTTTTAAATTCATTATTCAAAAATTAAACTACTGTTTTATCAAAATGTTTTATTTCTTAAACAAAAATTACAAGAGAGACAATAAATTCATTTCACAGCAGCTTACAATATCTACATAACAAAGTTAAAAACATACTGCCTAAATAACATTTTTACATACTAGTATTTTACAATAGGAACGAGTCGATCCTGTATGGCTGCATCTTAATGTAACCTTTGTCGTTGCACCTGAAGGTTGAAGCCAAACCACAGCCGTCAAATTCGAATTTATATTGCAGTGTGGCCCAGAAGGAGTATATTTTTATTTTGACATGCTCCTTGAACCAGACACGTGCTACGTGACCATGCTCACCCCACTAGTCAGCCTACCACAGCTAATTCAGATTTGGGCGACATGCGTTCTTCCATCCATGCAGGGCAGGGGTCGTGTCTTTCTTCAAAGAATTTTCAATTTTGTGCAATTCACACAGCTCATAACGAAAATCATCTCACTCGTGAAGGATCCAGAAGTGAGAAATCGCCCAATAACATTGATGTGTATCAATACTAACAATTCAAGGTTTTGTATTTAAACACCATTATTCTTGTTATTTTAATTTAGTCTTCTACTTAGTAGTAGTCTCGTAGAACATCGCTATCCTTTTTTTTCTTTTAATGAATCAAACAAATATTAGAATTTTCTCTGGTAGATCTTTATTGGTTGTTGGCTTCTGTTTTTTATAAAAACAAGTTGAATATTAAGTCTATTTTCTATAAACCTATAAAATAATTCAGTGATTCATTTTAAATTTTAAATATCATTATTTATTATTGAGCTTTAAACCTAATAATTAGTGTATATTATAAACTAAAATGTAAAATCCTTTGTGATATAAATTTTTTATGGTTAAAATCTAATCCCTATAAATACATGTTATAAGAGAAGATTCACACTTTTATCTAATTCTCTTCATGATTAACAAATTCATCATGTGCCACCTTTGAAAAGATTAGATAAAGTGTGTGTTTTCAAATATCATTCATACAAATATTATCCTCCAGCACTTTGGCTCTTACCATAATCATAAACTATGTATATTCTGACATCAAAATCTTGTAATAAAAATAAAAGTCCTCACCAAGTAGAACATAAATTGTTAAATCATTGTTTCTTTTATTAAGAACATATATATATACGGCTACCTGCATGTTATATCTATCTATCTGAATGCGATTTTAAAGAATTAACGGGCGATCGAATTATTGACATACTTGAGTCCAGCTCTCACACATACACTAACATGTCACATGTCTCCTCAAGACCTCAACAAATTCGTATTTCGTAAATTATAAACACCTTTAGCTCACATTCCAACTTTCTTAACCTGTAATTCTTCTTAAGCTAGTAGAATTTGTTAACCCCAATTGCGATTTGGCCATTTGGGAGAAATGCAGCACTACGAACTAAGAAATCCACAACCAACCAAATTAAGAAACAGAAATTAACAAGGCAAAACGCACAAGGAAGTTTTACATTCACTCGCACAGTAAGCATAATCCATCCTTATACACAAATCGACAATAGCATTCGAGTAAAACACAATTTGACAACAGAATTCTAGGGTTCTAACTACACATCAGCCGGAGATCTGAACGGATCTGACGTCAGCCTTCTTCCTGTTCTGAACCTTGGGAACGGTGACGGTGAGAACACCGTCTTCCATGGCGGCCTTGACCTGATCAACCATGGCATTCTCGGGGAGCCTGAAGCTTCTCTCGAACCTGCCGCTACTTCGCTCTACGCGGTGCCACGTGTCATTCCTCTCCTCGCTCTCGCGGTTCCTCTCACCGCTGATTCGGAGCACCCTATCGTCCTCGATCTCAACCTTCACCTCTTCCTTCTTCAAGCCAGGCACATCCGCCTTGAACACGTGAGCAGCAGGTGTCTCCTTCCAGTCAACATTGGCGCGCAAAAACGACGACGCTTCGGCAGGGAATAACTGCTGCTGCTGGTGGTGGCGGCGCAAGGGAACGGGAGGGAACGGGAAGGTTTCGAATGGATCCCAGGCATCGAGAGCGAAGGGGTCGAACGGGGTGGGTCGGCGACCGAAGAAAGTGGGAATGAGAGACATTTTTGTTGTTTCAGACTTCAAAAGTTAAGATCAGAGAAGAATGTGGATTCGCAGTGTGGTTGATGATGCGAAAGGGGAGGGGCCTTGTTTTTTTAGTGTGGTAAGAAAAATCTTCACATTTCTAGAACGTTCTTTTCGCCTTATGTTTCTGGAAATTTCTAGATCTGCCCCTATACTTTCGATTTTTACGTTATTGCCTACGCCATACAAGTTGCAAGCCCAAGAGCTTCGTCATGTTGTTGTTCAGGCCCAAATATTAATATTTTTTTTACAAAATCAATACCAAAAACCAAAAAAAGAAATGGAAAAGACGGTTTGACCCACATTTCTTCCATAACTGATGAAATTCAGTATTCTAATAAATTGTTTAATAAAATAAGTACACAAACCAGGTTGGATTTAATATACATTTCTTCCAAGTAATTATATTATTTTTAGACTCAACTCTATCTAATATGCATTTACTATTTCTACATGAGTTTATCTAAAAATAATCTATATAAAAAATGTTCGCATCAATACTGGATTTTATATAGCCTTTTGTTTTTAAGGTTTCCCTTAGATGGGAATAGAATAACTAATTAATTAATTAAGAAGTAAAAAGGAATTAAGTTACATAACTTCTATATATGTGTGCTGCTACAACTAGCCTAAAAACTTGACCAAGCAAGCACCATCATAGAAATGGGATGGTGTATTTACAAAAGGAACACAAGCAAATTTAATTTGCATTACAAGATGTGTCTCACTCTTGGATCATTACGTCCTCATCACTTTCACTTTCATCACTTGAATCATCCAAGTTAACAGCAGCTACTTTGGAAGCACTAATCTTAAAAGAAGCTTGTCGAATCTTAAATGGCAACTTATTAGCATTGTTATTATTATTGTTGCTTGTAGTAGAAGTAGTAGTAATGGTGGTAGCCACTTCCCCTGCTTTATGTTGTTCACCTCTCTTCAAATCACTAGGTGGCAAGAAACATTCCATGGACAAGCCTTTAATATTAAAATCCACTTCTTCAATTTTCCATGTCTCTTCCATTCTTGTCCTAGAAAAACCATTCGGCCCCTCGGCTCCGAACCTTGACAACGACACGGATGTCTTCCCGGCGTGCGCGATTTGGATGCCGTCCACGGCTCTGTAGTCTTGTATTAGGGACTCCATGTTGGTTTCCCAGAATACGGGCGCGTCGCAGGATTGGGATGACGGCGAGGACTTGAGTTTGAGCAAGTAGGAGTCTTGTAATTGAACAAGAAGGCCTGTTCTCTGGCTGAAATGGCCCCATAGTGTGTGTTGGATTATTTCTACATTGCTGCTGCTTCTTGCTTTAAGTGATGCTGACTCTGCTTCTAGTTTTAGTGTGAAACATTCTTCATTGTTCACTGTCTTCTCGCCAATGCATATTGAGTTGTTGAAAAGATTGGCAGTGGATCTTGGATCAATACCCTACTCAAAACCAATTAACTATTACAATTTAGTGATCTATAAACTTCAAACTTGTAGAGTATAAGAGATTCTTGCATAACATGATTGGAATTAGATATATTCATAACAGAAATAGGATTTATTTCTTTTATTTGAGATACATTTATTTGTTCATAGGTGTAGCCAATTTTTGTATGATTGTGTTTGAAGTAGACTTTTTATTTTAATTTTATTAGGGGTTTGGCTAGCAAATGTCATAGTGTTATTATTGAAAAAATTATATTAAAAATAAATTTAACAAGTATCTTAACTAACCTCTCTGATTAGTTCTCTTTTATAGTGTTACTAATTAAAAAATATGAAAAATTTATATAAAGTTTAAATTTCTAATGTATTTTATTAAAACAAAGAGTTTAAAACTTTTACTAATAATAATTTTAACCATTTTAGTTAGATTTGATTTTTTTTTTAAAAGTGATTTATGTTTTTTAATGTCTAGTTTCATAGAACTCTGGAGGTTAAAAATGCACTAAGAATTTCTCAATTCATAATCAAGATGTGGACATAGTGATGTGATGTGTATGTATGCATTTGACATTAACAAGTAGGGTGAGCTGCCCTCAATTTTCTTTCATCTCTTTTGCCCCCATTTTTGTGGATCATGTATAAACGGAATTGAGGCTTTCAAATTAGCAAAACAACGAAAGAGTCTATAAAGTATAAAAGGTATGTGTGTATGTCAAACTTTAGCTATAACAGCCAAATACAAACCCACCAATTGAAGTTTAAATCCATTCACCTTTCGCTATTGTTAGGTGGAAAAAATGCCGTTTCAAAGGAATGGAAACATAGTTGTCATGCACTAAGCACAGTGACAATAGATATTGTTAACTTCACGCGATTACAGGTATATGAATTTGAGAAAAAAAAAAATTCCATCACTGAATTGACTTCATGCTTTTTAAGGAAGGAATTTCCTCCGATTAACTTATCTATTACATTGTTGACTTTTTTCAAAATTTATGTAATGTTGACCTTACTAGTTTTGTGAGGTTCAAAGGCTAATTTAAATTATTAAAAAAACAGTGAAACGTAATAAGCGTCCTTTTTTCTAATTCCTTTTTCTTTTGCTTCTTTTTTCATTCCTTTTGAAAATCGGAGCCATTGGTTGAGTAGGCTTCGGTAGTTAGGTAGTGTTTAGTTATGGATGCTGGCAACAACAACATGCAAACTTGCTTTCTTGTGTTATAGCTAGGAATTAAGAAACTAGATTTCTTATAAGAAAAAACAGAGAGAAAGAGAAGTGAGAACGCTTCATGTCACATATGGGAACACCTTCAATTCGGGTTTACATTTGAGGAAATCAGAATCATAAAATCAATTAAAGCAAAACAACGAAATAAAGCAACACTAATTAATGTAAGCACATGGTATAGTGGCCCCTCAACTTCTCATTTGAAAGATACTATAAAACTTTGATAAAGAGATAAGGATTTTTCCAACATATCAAAAATTACTTGAATCCAAATTATGTACGTATATAGACACAATTTTTTTTAAAAAGGACAAAAAAAAATATGCACGATATACATATAAATATATAATTGAACCTTCACTCTAAAATTTATGAATTTCTAGCAATATTCAATCATGTCATGTTTAAAAATATAAAATATATATTAAAAATATATAAAATAACATATATAAATAGTGAATATTCACGTACAATCGTATTTATATAAAATTTATAATTAAAAATTGATAAATGATAATTTAATTAAATGATCTAATAATTTTTAAATATTAACTTTAGATACAAATAATTACTGCATGTAAATTTTTACTTTTTACTTATATAAATATATATAAATACATAATAACTAATTTAATGATTAATATTTTTGTATATAAATAATATTTTTAAAAAATCAACTAATCAAATATCAAACATATTCTCTGTGACTATCTTTTAAGTGAACAAAAAAATTTAAATAGAATAAATTACTCATTTAATTTTATAGAATTTTTAGCTAATTTAAATTTCACTAGTCCGCTTAAATAAGTCGGAGATCCGAGTCTCTCTAAAATTTGTCAAAGTAAAAATGAGATTATTAAAAGAAATTTACGAACCTGAATTAAACGCCTAAGTGGTCGTGGGGGCCCTCTAGAGGCATGAGAATGATGCCAAGGTGTTTGCCTCCAAGCAACTTTTCCATCACTGCCGGCACTTATCTTGTAACCGGAAACCACCAGCTCCAAGCACCACAACTCCGGCTTCTTCTGCCACACCACAAACCCTCCCATCTCCCCCGCCGCCGCAGCCACCTCCTTTGTCGTCCTCTTCTTTTTCTTTTTCTTCTTCATAACACCTTCTTCCCCTCCCCAGAACTCCGAGCTCCCTACCCTCACCTGACCCATTGCATACATGCTTTCTACCGAGTTTAAAGCTCTTTCTCCTCCCACTGCTGCCACGTACTGCTTTACAATATATTTCGCCATTGAACCCTCCTTCATAACCAACCACATCAAATTAGTACAACACTTTTAGCCAAGTATCACAAAAATTTCACCTACTACTTCTCTTTTTAAATTTTAATCTTCTCCTTGTTTGTTTGTCCAACATTAGACTTTAATTTTTCTTTGTGTAAAGCATTCTACATAACCACACGGTAAATATAAAAAATAATTATTTTTTTATCAATATGACGTTACATAATGGGATACAGAAAAGTAAAATTTCGCGGAGTTTGTAAGGTATGGACATTTCTTACAATGTTATTATGGTGTTTGATGTTGCGAGAGATGATGGGTTGGTTGTTGTTATGAGAGCTTATAGGGAAGGGGAGTAATGGTGCTCCAATAACACCCAACAATAGTTGGATCTCTGTAGTTTTGCCTCCGAATACTGATGATGATGATGATGTGGGTTCAGCGTTTGGCTTCATCCATGACTTCATGTTCTGCCATGCCCTGTTCTTGCTGATGAAAATCTCCTCTGGAATTGGGACTTCAAGCACAGTTTCAAGCCCATCCTCTCGATCAAGATTCCGACACAACTTCTTCATAATTCAATTCAAAGAGAGAAGACCAGAGAAGGAAAAGAAGAAGAGAGTATTTGAGTATCAAACAATAATGGTGGACCTATTATCAAGTCGTGTTTGCACGCCACTCTTACACACTATATAAGCTTTAATGCTACTTAATTTAACTTAACGTTTTCATTTTATTTATTTATTATTTTCGGTGAACTTTAATTTCTTCATTCTACCTTAGAATTAATTCTTCACGCCGGCTTGCAAATATATTTAATTCGAGAAATCATTTTTCCAATAGCACTACTACGTATATACTAAAATCAGTCATTAAAATTATGAATTATAACGAAAATTCAAGTGCGATTAATTTTACATAAAGTTGATTTGATAAATTTGACTAACTTATTATCTAACGACTCTCAACTATTAATTTCATATGAAATTAACTGCACCTAAATATCGATATGTTAAAATATAAATATAAATTAAAAATAAATTAAACTAACGCATGTACTTATAAATAGTATTTTTGTTATTTTTTATATGTAAATTTTAACTTTCATTACTAAAGGGAGCATGTTGGGTTACGTTGTTTGGTTTTAATCCCAAAGGTTATTATATTATACGGTTGTTTTGTGTCACTTCTCTTAAAATATAATTACTACTACTCTATCTGATTCTTATCTTAATAACTTTCCCTTGGTAGAAATAGGAGGAGGCCAAATAGAATGAAATAAAAGTCATGGAGTAGATAAAGTGAGATTAGCAAGCTAAGGTAGTTAATTATTCGTCATTCTAGTAGAATTAATATGGTTATCTACTCCACTCTACCTTCAAATTTAGACAGCTTAAGAGTAACGGAGACTCATGATTTAAAATAAATAAATCTGTGTCACAATTATCACAATCATACGTAATAATTATTTTTTTTAATTAATATGAAATTAACGTAGTAATAATAGTTTGGCACTATATATATATATATGAATTGATAGTAGAAAAAATGAGATAATACTCAATTTGGTCCCTGAACTTACACGCGAGTCTCAATTTAGTCCTTGAAGTTTCAATTGCCTCTATTTAATCCCAAAACTTTGTGAACATAACTCATGTTAGTCTTTGAAACAATTTTCAATCTACAAACGTTATCGGAACATTGTCGTGATAGTCGGATGCCATACTAAACTTTGTAAAATGATGTCGTTTTTGTTTTGGCACTCAAATAACCCAAAAACAACATCCAAAATGGTGTTTATTAAAATTTTACCTAACAAAATAAGTAATACGATGCTCTTTTTGAGCTATTTAAATATCGAAACCAAAATTGCATCATTTTACAAGTTTTAACGTGACATGTGATAGTCTACAACAGCGTTCTATTAACGTTTTTGTACAAAAAATGGTCTCAGAGACTAATATGAGGCACATTTATAAACTTCAGGGACTAAATAGAGGCAATTGAAACTTCAGGGACTAAATTGAGACTCATGTGTAAGTTTAAGGACCAAATTGAGTATTATCTCAGAAAAAATTTAAGAGATCAGTATTTTTATTAAAATAATCAACATTTAACTAACAAAAAAAATTTTATATTATTAGATATAATTTTATACTATTAAAAATATTAATATTAATAATAATAACTAATTAATGATTACAAATCACAAAATCTGTTGGTGTTAAAACTCCTCTTTTCAATCTAACGAAAGAATTTGATCAAGATTTGGAAAACTTAGATTCAAAGGTTGAAATCAACAAAAGAGGAAGATAAAAATTCATGAATGTGTTGCAATTTATGAAAAGGGATTAAAGAAGACGTAATTAAAGAGGGTGGTTTACCGTACCCCACAATTCAAACGTTGCTTCCTTATACAATAGCAAATCCTTTTATAAAAACTTTATCTTTAACGCCATAATTACTAACTAGTTTAAAGAATATGATCATACTCATGAAAGATACCCTACAGTTTAACCTAGGAAAATATCGGCCACATGATTAATAGTGGCCCAACCATATAAGATGAGCGATAATGTTAACGAAAAAATAACTCAAAATTATTTTATTTAATTTGATATTTTTAGTTTTATGTATATAATAATATTTATAATTAGATATTTAAAAAAATTAATATTATCTAATTATTCTAACAATGATTAATGCAAAAAAGTGTAACTGAATTCAAAATAAGATAATTTCGCACTAATTTTCATTTCCCTTCCAAATATTTTTGGATACGGAATATTGGTTTTGTTTTTAACTAACGTCATCTTTAATTAAAATGTGAAAGGCTTAATACCTCGCTAGCTCATACTATAATTTGGTTTTGCTTACATAAAATGTTATTTTAATAAAACTGTAAAATAATAATTTTATTAGGTCACGTCTGGGGTGACTACCCTAGTTATGACTATGGATGGCTATGTATTAAAAGTAAAATTGAAATGTGACATACTGACATGTGAATGTTCTAATTGATATTTGACTTGTTGAAGACTTGTCCAATTGAACATTCTATTTTTACCGTGGTTAAAAAAATTTAAATAAAATCTATTCTAATTGTTGAATTTTGCATATAATTAAATAGAGAAGAAAATAATTAATTTGTGTTGATAATTATTGTTTCTTGAATGTTCTTAGTGAGAAAATTTTGGGAAGACTAATGATAAATGATAAATTTAATATTTTCAAAATCTAGTTAAAAAATGTCACAAATATTTAAAATAATAATTTGAGAGTTTAATCATAAATAATTTTCTCTTGAAATTACAATGTAGTGCGTAATTATTAGTTATGAGAGAGTTAGGGAATTTAATTATAGTTGATGAAAATTTAAATAGTAAGAAGTTAAAAGTGCAGCTAAAGATTAAATGGCAACGAAATTAAATTAAAAGTAATTAAGATAATAAACTAGAAAAATAAAATAAATTCAAGTTATAAAAAATTTTGACAAAAATGGAGGGTTAAAGATTATTATCTTTGTCACTAATTACAATATATGATAATTACAAAAAGTAAATTCAATTCGTCAATCTCTACAAATGGAGAAAAATTCATTAGGTTTAATTAATCCTAATAATCTACAAGTTCTAATCAATTGAATAATTAAATTAGTAAAAGATTAACATTAGTAAAAAAAATTAATTTATATCTCTAAATTATCAATCAAACTTAAACATTAGTAACTCAAGTTCACCCAAATTTTTAACCCAAGCCAAAAATAAAAATTTACTCTATAACTAGTTCAAATATTTTATCAAATAGCTAGAGTACATAAATATAAAAGTTTATAAATTACAAAAATTAGTAAAATCTATAACTACCTAATTTAAGAAAGCAATACTAATATCTCAAATAAGCAATAATAAAGCATAAAACATCAAATTCATTAATAAAAAGTGAGAATTTAACAAGGATTCAAAAACTAAAAAATAACAAAACAAAAAAAGTAACAAGAAATATTCTAAGAAACTTAGAGTAGCAAATAAGAAATTATAAACTAAAAACTACATTTGAACAAAACTAACAACTAGAACTAAAGAAAAATTCATAAGAAACTTTTGAATTCTAGAGAGAAGCTAGAGCTTCTTTTTCTAGAATTTAAAGACTAAAATTCTAAAAAAAAAAAAGAGTGTATGATAAGTTGTATTTGATCCTCCCTTCATGCTTCCTTTCAAATGCATTAGAAATGGACTAAACAGTCAAATCTTTATTTTTTCATAAAATTTCTACTTTTACATGTTTTTCTTCCATTTTTTTAATCTATTATTATCTCTTAAACCTTAAACAATTTAAACAAATATATCAAAATATCAAATAAAATAAAAGTGAAATAAATTTGACAATTCAAAAGACCTAAAAAATATATTTTAATCAATTAAACATAATTAAAAAATCACAAAAATATGTATTTACAAAGAATAAATACAGGTTAATAAATTTCACTCTTTTCATTTCAATCCAAAAATCATCATTAAACATGAATCTATCAACTAATAAAATGATGGCACACAATATAAAGTGTAGACAAAAATCTCGTTAATCTTTTTCAAAATCTTTTCACTAAAAACATTCAAGAAGCAACAATCATCAACACAAATTAATTAATATTTTTTCTCCATTTAGTTATATAGAAGATTCAAAAATTAAAATTGATTTCGTTAAGAGAAAGATTAAGTATATAAACTTTAACCACAGAAAAAATGGACAAAATGTTCATTTGGACAAGTCTTCAACCAGTCAAAAACCAATTAGAATTCCACATGTCACATTTTAATTGGATGCTTAACCGTAGTTATAATTTTTGACATAGTAGTAAGCGTCTAATTGGACACAGAAGCAAAGATCCGACCAACATTCTAATATAAGTGTAATTGAGAATGGTAGCCCATGGCCATGGCCATGCCCATTCCAATTTTTTTGCATTGGTAGTTGGTGCTGGTTGCTGGGTTAGGATCACATGAAATCCATTCATGTCTCCAATGTTAAGAGACATGTGAGGTGTTTCCCGATTCTATTTCTATTTTCTGATTATGGGTTCTGTTGAGATGACAAGATAGTATTAAGTGACAAATTACATTGTCGTCGTTATTCAAATTCTAAATCATGTCAATATGTCATGCACGTTCTCCTTAATTAGTCTTTACATGTTTTGAGTGGCCATGGGCCATGTCACAATATATGTTGTTTCAACTTACAACACTAGGACGTTTATTTTTGTATTTTTATTTATTTAAAGGGACTATGGAATAAAACAAAGGTTCTGTTTAAGATCTTAAGTAGTAAGTGTTCATGTTCCCTCTCAAATCTCTATGGTCTATATGTATTCATGATTTGTTTGATATTTGTTATGAAGTGGGCCTCGTATAGGATTGTATTATTTTGTTAATGAATCTGTCTTCTTTTAATGTGCCCGCCTATATCATGATTAATATCGATAGAAAGAAAATTGGCAAAAGTGATAAATATCTTGATTTTTTTATGAAGAGATTTCGGATTTAAATTTTTGTATTCAAAATCAAATGGGATTGAATTGCTATATATATGGGAAACTAATGAGCATGGGAGAGATGAGAGAAGGAGTGAGAGATGGGGTGGAAACAGACAGTGGGTTAGAACTAGAAAACATGTAAAAGATCACAGGATTTGAAATCGAGAAGAATTATCAACAGTTGAAAAATGAGTTTTTTTTTTTTTTTGTTGATAATCTCTCTGAAAACATTTTGAAGAATGAATTATTCCATCTGTTTAATTAGACTGGACGGATTAACGACATTTATGTATCACGAAAACAGAAAGGTGGTAATATGTATATTTTTGCGTTCATCCGATACACAACGAAAGGTGGAGCTCTGAAGGCTATAACTGAAATGAATCGTATGAGGTTGAGAGGGAAGATTGTGTACGTGGGAGAAGCGAAGTATAGACGAACAACTGAGACAAAGATTCGAAAGACAGCTCAGGAAGGAGGTGATAGTCGGAACAAGACAAATTCTCAACCTCAGGAAGGAGATAATCAAAGACAAGTAGAGAAACTAACAAGGCACCAAAAAGAGCCAGACTCGCATGGAAATGGGTGGACAAAGAAAGTAGAAGTATCAGTGGTGAAAGAGAATCTGGAGTGGCTATAGAGAAGTCTGGTCGGCAGTACGACAAAGGCAATTGATTTAAGTTCCTTGAAAAAGATGATTGGAAAAAACCTGCCTCAAGTTGTCCAAATACGGGAACTGGGAGCATATAAAGTTCTTTTGACTTTTGATTCTGTATTGAATGCGGAAGAAGCATATACGTTTAAAATGCATAGTCTCTTGCAATTCTTCCATAGTATATGGAGATGGGATGAGACGGAGTGATGTGAAACTCGAAGAGTGTGGTTAGAATGTTACAGGGTTCTGTTACATACGTGGTCAGCAGATACCTTTAGTATGTTAGGAGGCCAATGGAGAGAAGTAGTCGGTTGTGACAGAATCGTGCATGTCTTTTAGTGTTGGATGAGTGCAAATTGATACTTGTATCATGGATATGATTAACGAATGGGTCTATATCACAATAGGTATCAGTGGGTTCGATGTGCTAGTGAAAGAAGTGGGACGGGAGGCTTTTGGATTGAATTGTTATGAAGAAACTAATGAAAAAAGTGACTATATTTGTGAACAACGAAGAACAGTTGCGGAAAGGGAGTATGTGGGTACGAGTTTAAGGAGTGCACGAGCTACAAAATTAGCGGTTTTCAACGACCAGGCAGCCGACGTGGTGATGGAGGAGCTGAAGGAAGATGGAGAAGATAAGGGCAGATTGGTTATTGTATTGGGTATCCAATCTCACCTAGTAAGATAAGGCTTCGATGTTGTTATTGTATTGGGTATCCAATTATCCTAACCGAACCAATTTGTTCTTAATCGGTTTGATTTAGTTCGAATACGTATAAAAAAAATAAAATCAAATCAATCTGAACTAATTATAATTTAATTGGTTTAATTCTCAATTTACTCCAAATCTTGTTGAGTTTAAAGAAATAATAACAAATTAAGTGAAGATGACTAAACATTATTATTGAGTTAAAAGCTTAATTATGTATGTGATTAGTTTGTTTATTGTGTAGGAGATTATTGAAATCAAATCAGACCTAATAACAAGTTAACAAAGTCCCAAAATATGGTTTAGGCCCATAAATACTCATTCAAATCAATCTTGGCCTAAGGAAATAGTTGTTAATCTCTAAACAATATATTTCCGTCTATACCAAGCCAATATAACCAAACAAATTCTCTCTCTTCTCTCTTCTCTACTCACGTGACTACTTCCAAGATTAAGCAAAAAAAAAAAAGTAGTTTTGATTAGGACTCAAATTAAAAAGAAAAATTGATTACCAAAATAAAAAAATTAAAGAGAAAGAAAAAGAAAGTCAGAGGCAGAGGCTGGGACAACAAAAAACAACGATAAATTCAAGGTGATTCAGAAAATAATTTTCTTCTTGGTGCTTCATTAAGTAAGTTGTGAAAATGCTATCCTCCCTCAAGCACCAAACTAATAATTTGAAGAAAGTCGAGGTTATAAAACTCTGCTACAAATCAAGGGTTAAGAATCAAATTTAAAGGCAAAATATTGATAAATTGCTTAGATTCTTGAAGAAAAATGAAAAAAAAATAAAAGAGAAGTAATAAGATTTGTTTGTATGTTAGATTTAATCGCTAGTGTTGTCTTCTGCGATGCTCTGTGATATTTGAAAAAGAAGAAAGCCAACTGCTCAAACCAAGCTTCAATCTTTGAAAGTTTTACTCCTCTATTAAAAGAGTAAATAAGCAGAGATTGATTCAAAGAGTGAGCACACAGTTTGGGTTCTCATAACTTACAAGTTACCCTTCTTTTCTTTCAGTGTTTTACATTAAATTTTTTGTTCTTTAGTGTTAATCTTTTCTTTGTTTCCTTTCAATGAAAAAAGGCGTATAATGAAGTATCAGTAAAAGTTATTGAGAGAAAAGATAAAAAAAATATAAAAAAAAGTCAAAAAATTATGTCAAAATTCTTTTGTATGTTTTTCTATTTTGTACACATGATCATAATGAGATTCCCTTGCTAAGTTGAGTGAGCACTTAGTGATTGCAAGTCTAGGGAGTGAACCTAGCCAAATCTAGTTTAGGTAGAAGTTGGGTTTGTCCCAGATAGGATTGGGTTGAATTCTAGAAAAATTGGTATTTGTAATCTTTGTGAAAAATAGTGAAAATTCCTCCATTGTTGTGGAGGAAACTGGATGTAGGTCACATTGCACATGATGGCTGAACCAGAATACATGGTTGTGTGATTTTCTCTAATCTACTCTTTTTCTGATTCATTTTGTTAAGAAAAAAAAATAAAAATGTCTCCTACATTGTATATTTCTCAGATATCACAGCTATTTAAAAGTAAAGAGTTGTTTTATTCCTGAATGCATCGTGAAAAGATAAAATAAAATTGTTTCCTAAATTTTAACTTAACAGACGCATCATCAATCAAGTTTCTATTCCAGTCAGAAGCAAAAGAAGTTAAAAAAGGAGGTCGTAGATTCAACCCCCATTTTCTAGGTCATTCTCAAACCTTCAATTGGTATTAAAACTTCACAGTTTAGAAAAAAGATCCGAATGGCCAATAACATGGGTTCTAATGTTGTGATTTACACACTCACTGAAAGTTAGTCCAACAACAGACTTTCTTTTCTTTAACGGCAAGAATTATAACTACTGAAAGGAAAGAATGCAAATATTTGTCCAATCTGTTGACTATAATATCTGGAAGATCATCATGAATGGTTCACAGATTCCAACAAAAATAAGTGTAGAAGAAGTTGTGACACCTAAAAAGGAAGTTGAATGCAATGATAAAGACAAGAAAAAAGTAGAGCTAAATGCCAAAGCAATCAACATGATACACTGCTCAATTAGTTTTGAGGAGTATCGGAAGATATCAAAGTGCAAAACAGTAAAAGAGATTGGGGATAAATTTTAAGTCTTTCATGAGGGCACAGAACAAGTGAAGGAAACAAGGATCGATATGATGAGAAAAGAATAAGAGATATTTGCTATGAAGAAAGAGGAAATATTGATGAAATGTTCGAGAGATTCATGGCTATCATCAATAGCTTGGATGCTATGTGCTAGTGAGAAAAATACTGAAAAACCTTACCAAAGAGTAAAAAACTAAAGCTATAGTCATTGCTAAAAGTGGTAACCTAAAACAAATATCTTATGATGAGTTGAGAGAAAAACTCTTTGTTTATGAAACCATCCATCATGAACCACAAATATCTTATGATGAGTTGAGAGAAAAACTCTTTGCTTATGAAACCATCTACCTGAACCGTGATGCTAAAAGGAAAGAAGTGGCCTTGAAATCTACTGAGTCATTGGAAGATAATTCCAATGATGATTTATCAGATAATAAAATTGTATTTTTTTGCTAGAAGGCTAAGGAGGTTCATAAAAAACAAGGGAATGAGCAAATGATTAAGTTTAAAAGATAAAAAAAAGATCTCGGTAAAATAATTTATCATCACTATAAGGAGGTTGGCCACTACAAGTATGACCGTCCCAAGCTCAAGAAAAAAGACAAGATGAGAAAAAACAAGAAAAAGGTGCTAATGGCCTCTTGAAAAGATTTAAAAAATGATTCAAAGGATGAAAAAGAATCTGAACATAAAACTCATGCATGCTTCATGGCTAACCAAGAACCAACTGATGAGGTAGACCATCCTATCCTAACTAATGATGAAATATGTTAAATGATTGATGAGTTAACTAGACATATTAGAAATGGTTTGGATAGATGTCATGAACTTAAAGCTAAAACTGATTCTTTAAAAGTTGAAAATGCATACCATAAAGAAAAAATAAATGAAGCCGAAAATGTTGTTGATTTACTTGAAGAAAATAAACAGTTTAAAACTGAAAATGAAAAACTTAAAAGAAAGCATTTGGTTATTGATTTGTGGGACCAAATTGAAAAAAATGAGAGGTTGCACAATGTGATTAGAGATTTAAATTAAGATATAGTTAAATTTGCTTAAAGTTCAAAAAAATTGGATAAATTACTAGCTAGTCAAAACCCTTTATTTAAAAATTTGGGTTGGAGTATGTTGATAAACATGAATATGTTTTTCAAAAATCAAGTTTTAAAAATGAAGCCTCAACTTCTTTAAAGAAAAGATTTCAAATCTTAAATCATCTTGAAAAATCAGCAAATAAAAATTATTATCAAACTTACAAAAAATATGGGCATTCATCTCATTAATACTTTTTTTTGAAAGAAAAGTTAGAAATAAAGTATACTATTAGGAGTTTCAATGTTCTTGGACAATCAAGATGATTTAACATCAAAGAATTTAAATTGATTTGGATATCTAAGGTCATCTAAAATATTGTGTAGATTTTACCTTGCATTCAAGAAGAAGAAGCACATGTGGTACTTAGATAGTGGATACTCAAGACACATGACTGAAAAACTTATATTTTTCATCAAACTAAACAAGTACGGTTGAGGTTTTGTGACTTTTGGTGACGATGAAAAAAGAAAAATCATAGCCGTAGATAAAGTAGGTAATAAGAATTTTTTTACATTCATTGATAATGTATTTTTGGTTGATTGTTTGAAGCACAACCTTTTAAGCATTAGTCAACTTTGTGATTTGGGATATTGGTTACTTTTAAAAAATTAGAATGCTTAGTTGTTGATGAAAAATCTAGTAATTTTTTATTTGTTGTAAGAAGATGATAATGTGTATGATCTTACTTTGGAGAAACTTAAAGAACAAAATTTAGCATGATTTATATCTATGAAATTCGAAAAAGTGGTTTTGGCATAAGAGATTGGGACATGTTAGCATGTTTCAAATTTTCAAACTTGTTAAAAAGGATTTAGTTAAAGGTCTTTCTAAAATTCAATTTGACAAAGACATTACTTGTGATACTTGTCAAATGAGTAAATAAACTGAATTTCTTTTGAAAAGGAAGATGTTTCAACTAAGAAACTATTAGAATTGCTACATATTAATCTTTTTGGTGCTACTAGAACTCAAAATTTAGAAAAAAAAATACTATGGCTTGGTGGTGGTTGATGACTATACTAGATTTGGTTGGGTTCTATTCCTTGCACATAAGAATGATGCTTTTTCAGCTTTCTCTATTTTATGTAAAAAGATTCAAAATGAAAAAGATTTAAAAATTATTTTCATAAGAATCAAAGAAAAGAATTTAAAAACTACTATTTTGAATAATTTTATGATGAATTTGGTATATCACATAATTTTTTTTGTCCTAAACCACCTCAACAAAATGGAGTTGTTAAAAGGAGAAATAGAAGTTTTCAAAAATTAACTTGAGCTATGCTTTGTGAAAATGATGTATCCAAATTCCTATAAGCTGAAGTTGTGAACACAGCTTGTTATATTTTAAATCGAACCATCATTCAAAAATTCTTAAAGAAAATCCCATGAATTATGGAAAAGAACTCCTCTTAACCTTAAATATTTTTATGTCTTTGGATATAAATATTTTATTTTAAATACAAAGAAAAATCTTGAAATTTTTTATCTAAAGTTATATGAGTGTACTTTTGTAGGATACTCAACTACTAACAAAGCTTATAGAGCATATCTCAAGGAACATAAGATCATTGAAAAGACCATACATGTTATCTTTTATGAATCTAACTCAATTTTAAGCGTTGTAGATGAAAATGATATAGAAATTCAAGTTGAACAAAACGCACGTAGAGCCTAAGATCAAGCCAAATCAGATTTCTTGCTAAAAATTACTGTATCTAATTCTGCACATCAAAATACAGGAGACAAATCTATTTTGTCTCCTACTGTAGTTAAGAGTTCTAGGAATATCAACAGTGTAGAGCCTAATCAGACCAGATCTTCTCTCACTTCACCTAAACCCAGAAAATGAACATTCTTAAAAAACTATCCACAAGAGTTTATAATTGGAGATCCATCTCAAAGAGTTACCACAAGATCATCAAATAGAAAAAAGATGGAACAAAATGATATGGCCCTCATCTCTCAAATAGAACCTCAAAATATGAAGAAAGTCCTTGATGATCCATCATGGATCAAAGAAATGGAAGAAGAGTTTATCCAATTTGAGAAAAATAAAGTTTGAACATTGGTGCCAAGTTCAAATGAAAAGAAGGTGACGGGTACTAAATAGATCTTTCGAAACAAATTGGGTGAGGATGATAGCATTACAAGAAATAAAGCAAGACTAGTAATTCGATGAATCTTTTGTCCATGCTGCAATAATGGAGGCAATAAGATTGTTACTTGCTTATAACGCTCACAAAGGATTCAAACTTTTTCAAATGGTTGTCAAATATGTCTTTTAAATGATATTATTGATAAAGGTATAAGTGGCACAACCTCCCAATTTTAAAAACAAAGATTTTTTAAACCATGTTTTTAAACTTTTAAAAGTTATTTATGTTTTGAGACAAGCTCCTAGAGCTTGATACGAAAGAGTTAGCTTTTTCTTATAGAAAAATAGTTTTTAAAAAGGTATCACGAATACAATCCTTTTTATTAAAAAATCTAATTATCATTTCATTTTAGTTCAAATTTATGTGGATGATATTGTATTTAGATCGACTAATGAAGTCTTGTGTGCTGATTTTGGAAATTTAATGACTGGTGAATTTGATATGAATATGATGGAAAAGCTCACATTCTTTCTAAGACTCCAAATCAAACAAACTTCTAATGACATTTTTGTATACCAAGGTAAATATACCAAAGAATTGGTAAAGAAATTTGGTTTAGAAAATTACAAACCAATGAATACACTAATCCATTCCAACTCTAAATTTGAAAAGAATGAAAATGGCAAAGAGGTGGATGAAATAAGGTATAAAGGAATGATCAAATCTCTCACGTATCTAACTTTCTCTAAATTGAATATAGTTCAAAATGTTAGAGTTTGTTCTAAATTCCAATCACACCCAAAAAAATCTCATCTTTTGGCTATTAAAAGAATCATTAGATATATAAATGATATATCTGGTTTTGGTCTTTAAAAAATTATCATAAAAGTACTTGTTTTAAAATTGTATGATAAATAAGAGTGATAAAATAGTTTTTAAAAATAAAAAAAATTATTAATTTTTTTGTTACTTTTTCAAAAACTGTTAAACAATTTTTTAAAAAGTTAAAAATATATCTAAAAAATTAGATCGAATACTATTAATGTAATTTTTTATAAACAAAAAAGACAAAAAAAATTTTTGTTTGAAACTTTTAAATAAACCTTGAGTAAATGAACCAAAATACATATAAAAAATTTTGGGATGTACGATGGTACACATTAAAAATACATGTACGTATTTACTTTTTTACTTATTAATTAGGTAACGCTATTATATGTGCTTCTGAGTTCTGATATGCTAAATTTCCCATAAAACATCAGAGCATGTTATATTATATCATGTATTGAAATATATATATACTAGATGATCGTATTTATATGATGAGTAATTATTTAAATCAGTTTGTGAGACTTTTAAGATTGACACTTTTAGTATTTTAACTTTTGAAGTATAGAAAAAACTCCTGTAAATTTAATTTCGATAGACAAATCAATCCTTGGTCTTGTTTCTTCATCGACATTTTTCTTCTGTTGAAGAGGTGTGAGTGAAGTAGAGCTGCTCTCATCATCTCTATGGTGCAAGTTCAAGTGTGGAGAGAAAAGAAAAAGGGAGAAAGAAGCAAGAGAAGAACTAAGTTGAAGAAGAGAGAGAATGAGGGATGAATCTCATTTCTTAGAGAGAAAGTGAATGGAAGAAGCTAAAGTACAACTAATAGCTTCAAGACATATATATACATCACCTACTATACTCACACTACTTAGCTACTTAACTTACTTGCTAGGAAGGTTATCGGTCATAACAAACTAACAGAATACTACTACATTAACTACACTAGTTAGTTTCCTAACCAATTCTGCTACTGCATCAACAAACTTCAACCTATCAAGTAACACCCCCTCTCAAGATTGAAAAGGATTTGGAGACGTCACCTTAGTCAGAATATTCGCTGCTTGCTCATTGCTCGGAACCGGCAATAATTTTGTCACCCCTTCTTGCCACTTATCTCTTACAATGTGACAATCAACTTCAAGATGCTTTGTCCTTTTATAAAAAATTGGATTAACAGCTATGTGTAAGGCTGATTGACTGTCACAATAGATGCTAACAGGCCGTTTTTGTTCTACCTTCAATTCCTTTAGCATAAAGGTGAGCCACTGCTCCTCCCTTGTTGCTGAGGCTAGTACTCACATGAGGATGCTGCCACTGTGTCCTGCTTCTTGCTCTTCCATGAGACAATGGATGTGCCTAAGAAAAAACAATAACCTGTAACAGATCTTCTAGAGTCAGGGCAGATTCCCCAGTTGCTGTCTGAGTACCCGGATGGAGTTAGGTCAGTGAATGGTGAGAAGAATAGTCCCAGAGCAGGTGCTCCTTTGAGGTAAGGAAGAACTTTTAATGCTACTGAACAACAGTCTACCTACAATTCTTCTATATTATGAACAAGAGAAAAGTGGAGTCCCAGAATTTGTATAATCCGTTGGTGTTGAAATGGATTTTGTCTCGAGTCACTCCATTCCAAGGAAATATTTCAGCTCACCAAGATCTTTGATCTTGAATAAGCCATTGAGATATTCCTTCATATGAGTGATTTCAGCCAAATCATTTCCGGCAAGCACCAGTTCATCAACATATACAAGTATTATACTAAATCTTTGAGAGGATGACTTTGTAAACATGCTATGGTCATGTCTGCATTGATAGTAGCCAACATTTGTGAGAGAGGCAGCAAGCTTTGTATTCCATTGGCGGCTAGCTTGCTTTAGCCCATGAAGTGATCGGTCCAATCGGCACACAAGTCCTGGTTCTGGAGTTTGCAAGTCCGGAGGAGGCCGCATATAAACTGTCTTGTCTAAGTCTCCATGGAGAAAAGTCATATTTACATCTAATTTATGTAAGAACAAATTCTGAGTTGCTGCAATTGCCATGAGTATCCAAAATGTGTTCATTTTCAACGGCCTTGTTCCAATTGGCATCTATGACAGCCTCATCATAATTCCTAGGCTTAACATGCATGGATGCAACTAATGCACTATGCTGATGCACATGTAGTTCAGTCTCTGGTGAATCTAAATGTAAAATTCCATATTTTTGTGATGTATTGGATGTATCTGAACTGTTTGAAGAGGCTAACATGCACTGAAAATCTCCAAGATATGATGAATGGTACCCGAGGCATCAAAATCCGAGCCTTTAAGCATATTCTCTAATTGAGATGAGCCATGTTCACACCAAGCATTTAGATCTGGGGCTAGCTCAGATGGTACAGAAGCATTTTGAGAGCCATGAGATGCATTAGCATGCAATGATGGCGTGCTTATGTTATTTTGAGTGAATGCGTCATCTGGATAACCACTATATGAGAAGCCAAATGGATCAATGAACTTATGTTCATGAGAAGGGCACGTGGATTCTCAGACTCAGAGAAATTAGAAGTAGCAAATGGCATAATGTTTTCATAAAATGCTACATGTCTAGAAATAGCCGAAATTCTTTAGTATTGAATATCAGGCAATTTCCCTTTTAAAATTTCATAAGGACAAGCATCTTGGAATTCTATTTAGTAAATGGACTGCATGTTCTGCAGAATAATTTCAGAAAACCTTCGGCATATTAGCATGAAACATTAGAGCTCTTGTTGAACAATTTCATTTTATTGGGGAATATCAACACAAGATGTTTGAGATATGATGCCCTTAGAATTATAGAACGAAGGCAATTTAAACTCAACACCATTATCGGTTCTAATCTTTTTAGCAGTTGTATTGAATTGATTTTGAACTAAAATGACAAAATTTTGAACAAGGGAAGCTGTTTCAGCCTTTGATTTCATGAAAAATACCCATGCAAATCTACTTTTATCATCTATGAAAAATAACATCAGTTACTAACTTACTATACTCACACTACTTAGCTACTTAACTTACTTGCTAGGAAGGATACCGATCATAACAAACTAACAGAATGCTACTACGCTAACTACACTAATTAGTTTCCTAACTAACTCCGCTACTGCATCAACAAACTGCAACCTATCAAGTAACACCATTTGTCTTTAACGAAGAAATAAGGTCAGGAACTGATTTATCTGGCTGAAGTTAAACTTAGAAAAGTTTTTTATGTAATTCAAAAGTTACAAGACTAAAGTGTCCTATCTTTGAAATTTTAAGAACTGATTTAGGTAATTACTCTTATATTATTTAGTTGTTTTGACAGGATATACCTGATCTGTTATGTAATATCTTTCACATTTTATTGTTGCCTGCTATAATATATTCTAAATTTCTTATAGTAATATATGAAGCGTTAAAAAATTTAAATTTATTTCAATATTTTTATTTACATAATTTTTTTTAAATAATTGATTGTAGGATAGCTACTTTACGTTTAAATACTTTAATTAAAAAGTAATTTTAAAACAATTTATTGTATTTGAAATATATAAAAATAATCATTCTTAAATGTTGCAAATACATAAATAGATATAAAATGATTATTTATATTATTTAATATTTGATATTTAAGATCAAATTAGTAAAATTATTATAATATAATACTTATAATAAGAATAAGCTTTAAACTATTATTTTCGGTTATAAACTTTTTATCGACTTAAAATTATTAGATTCAGTTATAAGCTATTTTAACATCCTTATTTTTCTTTTCCAGAAAAAAAAAAAAATAGTTCCCAAACATGTTAAACCCTTGGTTAAGGCCACTGATTTGCTAAAAAAAAAGTTATTATTTCACATAAAGAAAAGGAAAAAGACAAAAAAAAATGGGAGAATCAATTGTAAATGAGACTTATGATCTATGAAAAAGGGTGTAAGAATCTATTGGTATCTGGTTGAGTGTACAATAAGGCCCCATTAATTTATATATTTTTTCCCTCCATCTTATAATAATTGAAGTGCATGGTGTCACCCCCTATTTACGTTTTTACCCCTATGCCAGATAATTAGGGCCAAGTATAATGCTTTGATTGATTTTTAATTGTTAGTTCTTTGGTCTCCACATCTAGTTTACTTGTTTTCTTTCTCCCCTTCAATTTCTCTCAGGTCTAAAGTGGCTCATGAAAGTAGCAATCAGTTCAACAATGAAAGTTCCTAACTCAAGATCCTTGGTTTTAGTGTTACTACAAAACAGTTGAAATGAAACCATCTTTGATATATTGATATACTCGTACAAAAATATGTGAACATTAAAAATCAGTCACCAAGTCAGTGATTATATATTTGTGTATAAATATATAAAGTATTGATTTAACTCATTTTTAATATATATTTTGTATTTCAATATATATTCTATATAGATAGTTAATTTAGTAGCTGATTTTTGGTGTATATCTAACATAATTGATACTAATAATGGGTTAATATTGACATCTAACACACACTGAAGACAATCTCAAATAAAAGTATCTTATACCAGGAAAAAAATGTGAATTGAAATGTCCAATACAATTTCTACAATGATATACAAATTCGGGTAATGAAAATAAACTTAACTTTCCATAATACTCTTGAAGGTATCAACAACAATACTACATCAAAAAATACACATAATGAACATCATTCATATATGTAAAAAGCAAAAACATAGCCTCCAAAATCAACAATTTGAGGAAGACACAGGTAAATGAGTTTGCTACCTGTGACAATAAGATCCATAGATTGGTTTGATTACACCCTCAATCATCTTAACCTGCTTCATTCATGAGGGCACATTGAAGTGAAAAAGCCAGGATATGACAAATGCAAAGACCATACAAGCTAGTAGGAAATTCAAAAAACGATGTCCCTGCCAGAAGTTTCGAGTTTCGCCGGCCGGGGGTGCAGGCCCGGTTGGTGGAGCCATGGAAGCATCATTGGAGTCATTCCACTGTTCTGTCATTTGAACTTCGATTGTGCCGGCTACATTGTGTGCAATTGATCCACAAATTTCACAAGTTCTGATACAATCATACAAAGTCAAATTGTTAATGCAGGGAAGTTCCAATAGTGTGTAAAACACAACCAGAAGTAAATCAACCTGAGTAAAGCTTCCCTTTAATCGTCGATTTTGCGAGCATGATTCATTTTAGTCCTTGACATTCCAAAATGAGAATTTTGATCCCAAAATTGGTTTGTCATTTTAGTCTCATCTAACCTATTAGTTTGGGGACAAAAGTATTAACTTTAAAATGTTAAGGACTAAAATGAATCATGCTTACCAAGTCGATGATCGAAGTGAATCTTTACTCAAATCAAATGCATCATCAATTAACAGGCTGCATAAACAATATGGATCCATCAAAGTGCCTTCAACCATCCCACCCCACAATGAAAAATATTGATCTTGAGAAATATTTTACTGATAAATACATCATATGAACCACAACCATCTCCAAGTTTTTCAGAGACACTTTGCACCACTAGGTCTAAGTTTTAGAGTATATTATATCCGAAATTAGAGCAGCCGATCATTCACTTGCTAAGCTGCTGCAAATATTCACTGTTCCTTGTAACGGCTTACAAAGATACGAAAATGGCTAAAAGTACATATATATGAATGCTTATGGTATGAAACACCAAAAAATTATCCTGGAAAATATGGATGTGCAGTTCAAGGATCCTGAATTCCCTTTCTACAAAAGTGACAATGCTTAACTTTCTGCTGCGAATTCGTGACTTTAGAACTTAGAATTTTGGAACATAAAGATGGATATAAAGCAGAATAACTGACTCAATGCAAAAAATGCCTTACAAGAAAACGAAAGTGATCTAGAATGCACTAGAAAAGGGCAAGTGATCCAAAACATGATGTTCTTAGCTGACGATATAGTTAAGGAAAACCAAGAAAGTTCAACACTAAGGAATATTCAAGAAAGACAGAACACATAAAGATCAACTATACATCAGATGAAAGTAATCGAAAAACACCACCAAAGCAACTAATGTCCAGCAAAAGTTCAAAGCTTAGTTATCAGGAGCACTACAATTATCTTCTATAACTGCAAGCCTTATTAAAAGGGGTCAATTTTCAATTTTCCAATGCATTGGAAACTTAAAAAGTTTGTTCTTTCTTATAAAAGTTTACCACTTTTGAAACCTTAACAAGTGTTAGCACAGCACTTGTTAGCAAAAACTATTCCCGAAAATTGCATAGGATGATACTTATTTTTGGGCTTCTGGTTACAAATATCAGAGCAGAGTGTACAACTAGAAACCAAACTGGAATGAACATCACTTTATATTCAGATATTATTTTCTATTGGCCTTTAATTGTCTTTATTCAAACTTGCTCATATGGTATTTATGTTTTCCTTGTTTGTTACGATGAAAACTTCAATTATATGACTCAGTTGGCTTATGAATTTGAGAATGGACAAGCTCATATACTGATAGAAGATGAGAAACGGGTGAAACTGCAACTTTTGACATGAAAATGCACGTAGCACACAACTCCTAAGTAAATGGTATTAATACATCTATGCATGATTTTATTTAGTTATTTATCTAACAAGAAGAAAAAGCATAAAGGAACCATAGACAACCTAGTCAATTAAAACACTTTGTGGAAGGTGGAAGTTGACAACAAACACCACTAAGGTTGACTTTCAGTAGTAAAGTCCAATTTGGTGAGAAAAACATATCCCTCATATAGAAACAAATACATAGGAACCTTACTTAAAAGTGTATTGATATCTAATCCCTTTTTGCAACAATGTAGCTTAGTTTAGTTTTCCCAACATCCTTCATAAGAAGAATTGTATTTATATATGTTATAGTTGAGTCTCCACTCTCCACTATAAAGTCATTTCATCAAGCACTACCCTTTAGCTTACATTATCACAAGCATAATACAAAAAGGGTAAGCAAGAAATAGACAAGTCAAACATCTCTAGATTTGGCAATGGAGAGTATCTATCAAATCCTCAAAGAAAACCATAACCACCCAAGTGGCCCTTTCTTTATTTTTTCTCTCTGAACTTATCCAAAATTTCACAGATTCAGTGTGACACCAAGGAGAATCAAGATCAACACATTGTTCATCAAGAAAGACATAATAACCATTTCAAGAAACAAGGTAATTTTTTTTTTCTTATTTTCTCCCTTTAATTCAGCAATGTACTTAGTTACTTACTTGTTGCCTTTGATCTTGAACCAAGCCTCAGCACATTGTTTATGTGCAGCAGCCAAATCATCCTTACAAGAACAACCAAGTTCAATGGGGGACCCACCAGATTCATGGTTGGTCATATCCATGCTTAGGTGACAAATCCTGCAATCCCTCTCCACCTTATTATTATTATTATCATGATCTAAGTGCCGTACCTTATCCACATCACTCTCCAGATCCACAAGCTCCACAGAACACTGATCTGATGAAACTGAAGACCCTCTCTCTTTCTCAATTGCTCCAGCAACAATCTCGGAACCAGAATCATGGGAATTACTTTGTTGTTGTTCCTCACTTGTCTCAGAAGAAGCACAACCTTCATTGCCGACACAGCTACTAGTACTACCTTGAGAGACATTATTGTCTACGTCAACAACAACATGAGGCTTATTATTGTTGTTGTTGTTGTTGTCCTCAGTAACCAACATTGACATTGTAAATTCCCAAGTTGAGAATCTTCATGTAATGGCTCAGGGAGGCAAAGATCATTAATACCCACCAAGCTTTCAAGAAAAAAGTTGGATTTTTTTCCCCCTTTCTCTCTCTCTGAACCTCCGAGAAGACTGAACAAGAGAGGGTAAGAGTGATGTGAATTGTGTTTAAGGTATTAAGCAACAACTTAACTATGGTGAGGTTGGTTGGTAGGTAATATCTCTCTGTCTCTCTCTTCTGAGTACTTGAGAGAGAAAGAGAGAAGGAGTGTGAAGCAAAGAAGATATGTAATAAGAGAAACAGCAAATCAGCAATATCATAATTATCATTATGCCTAGTTGCTTATGCAGTGTTGTGATGAGAAATTTTCTTTTAGGGTAAAAAAAATTACCCCATTTTTTCTTTTTGATAGTTCTTGGAATTTGGAGATTAGCTGTTTCTCAAAGTTGAGTTATTTGTTTTTCTGATAAGTAAAAGGAACCTTAAACCAGGTGAGATTCTTCAAACAAGGGTCATAGCTACATTAGTCTAATCAGATAAGTTGGACCCACATTTCTTTTTCTTCTCATGAGTTAGAGGAAAAGATATGGTGCTTCTCAAGTTTGCTTCTACCATAGGGCACCAAATAATAATGATGACTTAATGGAGCAAAGTTAGCATTAAAAAAAATGTTTACCATCATATCTTTGTATATGCTAAAAAAATATCAGTTATCAAATCATTTATAAGAATAAAATATATATTAAAAATATTTTTTTATTAAAATAATTTTAAAGACATTTTTATTGTTAAAATACATGAAATAATTTACATAAATAAAATAAGTAGATTGTAAATTTACAGAAATTGTTCTAAAAAGAATTGCTCTCCATATTTATTCTCAAATTTATTACATAGTCATGAAATTTTACCATATTTTATATTTTCTTGTAATATTTGAAGAAAAATAACGATTTAGTATAGAGGACATGCAACACTAAAAAATAGGATTTGATGATGATTTAGGTTGAAAGCATAATAGTGTAAATCATGAGTATATAAACTCTGATTTAAATCCGATGCAAATGAAAGAGATGTCACAAATACTGCAGGAGCTGCAACCATAAAAGTTGAGCTCGAAGCTCTCATAGTACTAATAGAATGAGGTTTTGGAGTAAATTCTCCAAAACTTGCAACCACATCTTCAAGACTTGATATTACTTGCAATTTATCATTGTTATAGAACTCAAAAGAATCATATTTCACAAATCCTTATCTAATTGTAACAGGGATCTTGCACAATAACTAAGCCATTTGTTTTTTTTTTAATACACTAATTTTCTGTAAAATGCTATTTTGATTCTTAATGTTTGGGTCAAATTATAATTTGATTTTTATTTCAAAAAATTTTAAACGAATTTAATATTGTCCTACTATTAAATTTACACAAATAACTAATAGAGTGAGTGACGTGGATATTAATAGAGGAGTGCTACACATATAAGTTTTTTTGACTTACAAGTCTTACAAGTTACTAGGTCTTTTAATGCGTTATTCAACGTTTTCTGTGTTTTCAAAGCGTTACACTCAGAACGGTTCTTCTTCTTCTTCTTCTTCTTCTTCCTCTTCCTCTTCGTCTTCTTCTCTTCTTCTCTTCCTCTTCCTCTTCGTTTTTTTTTTTATTTTCATGGTTTCTGAAATCAAGTTTTGAAATTGTTTTGAAGAAGAAGAAGCAGCAGAAGATGAGGAGAAAGAGAAAGAGTTCTGAATTATGCAACGAATTTTGGGTGTATTTTTCTTAATCCTTTGGGTGTATTTCTGTAATCCTTTTGAAGATAATGGAACTTCAGAAATACACCCAAACGATTATAGAAGTACACCCAAAATGATTACAGAAATACACCCAAAGGATTACAGAAATACATCCAAACGGTTACAGGAATTCACCCAAACGATTATAGAAAATACACCCAAAGGATTACAGAAAATACACCCAAAGGATTTAAAGAAATACACCCAAAATTCATTAAAATACATCTTATGCATAATTCAGAACTCTTTCTCTTTCCCCTCCTCATCTTCTACTGCTTCTTCTTCTTCAAAAACGATTTCACCATGAAAAATCGAAAAAAAAAAGATAAAACAGAGAGAAAAGAACGTAAATAAAGAAGAAGAGGAAGACGATGAAGAAGAACGTGCAGAAACGAAAGAAAAGGAGAAGAAGAAGAGTAAGAGGAAGAAGAACATGCAGCAAGAAGAAGAAGAAGAAGGAGAAAGAGAAGGCAAGAAACGAAAGAAAAGAAGAAGGAGAAGACGAAGAGAAAGAAGAATGGTTCGAAGCATGTTTTGAGCGTTAGTTTTAATTGAACTTGTAAGGCTTACAAGCCTTAATCGCTTGTATGCGAAGAATTACTCATATTAATATTATTGTTAAGTCATATCTTTTTTCTTGCATTAGAGAAATATAATCAAAACTTTTTTGTAACACTTCTTCTCAATCTTTTTATAAAAAAAATCTCAAATCCTATTAATTTTTTTGGGTTTAATTACCCTGTTAATTCCTATAGTTTCGCGAAATTTTTAATTAGGTCTCTATACTTTTTTTCCTTTTAATTGAGTCCTTACACCAATTTTTTTTAATTGGGTATCTATACTTTTTTTTTCTTTTATTTAAGTTCCTATATCAATTCTTTTTTTTTAGTTAGGTCCCTATAAAATTAAGCCAATTACTACTAAAAGAAACTTAATTAAAAAAAAATAAAGTAAAAATCCAATTAAAAAAAAATATAAAAACCTAATTATAAATTTTATAAAACTATAAGAACAAAATAATTAAACTTTTTTTTGTAACAGTTAGTATTTTGTAACTCTACGAATGTAGTAAATGACTTTATAAAGACAGCAGTTAACTTTTTTTTAACCGGTGAAAGTTATCCCTTGGTAGCTTCTTTAATATCTCCCTTGTGATGTACAAGTACTAAAAATTATCGCCCATTTTTCTTGACTCTTATGATAAAACTATTACGCTACTCTGTTATTTATAGAGGCGTAAGGTGTTTTAGGATTCCATTAAATAGTGAGAATTTTCCAGGAATTACCAACCATACTACAAAATCGTTGGCTTCAGCCATTTATTATGTCTCTCCATTGCAAATTCCTGTTGCATGCTTCTCAACCTAAATCATCATGAAATCTCATAATTTGGTATTGCATGTCCACCATACTAAATTGTTGGTTTTTGGCCCTGTTTTATGAGCAAACGAAAAATATGACAATCTCACAAATTTACATAATAAATTTGAAGACAAATGTGTAGGAAAAATTTTTTTAGTACACCAATGAAATTTTGTGATATAATAATAATAATAATAATAATAATAATAATAATAATAATAATAATAAGAAGAAGAAGATAAATTTTATTTAACTTTTTTTAAAATAACATATAACTTATCTTTTATAATTTGTCAATTTTTAATTAGATTATATCTTATTCTGATTACTTACTATATAAATAACTTGAGTTATTTTAATTTAATTAAAGTTAATATTTTAACCATAGTAAATCTATTTTATATTTAAATTATTATTTAAAACGGGTGATTATATAATTTTTTAAAATATTAATAACAAAATTCCTTTTTTTTTTTCAAATCATTCTTCCTTAAAAAAAATTCTTTGTTTTCATTACTTCTCTTTATTTTGTTGTTTTCTTAGTTTCACCGTCGCTGTCGTGACAAGCAGCACCGATCGACGTTGTCGCTATCTTTTGCCCTCTTACTCGGTCTTTCTTTCTTCCCCCCCCCCCCTTTTGTCATCAACGATAGAACAAAAATGAACTAAAAACCTGAAATAAAATATTAGTTCAAAGTCCAAAACAAGTAAGTAACTAAAATTAAGTGCTAAGCTTTCCTATATTATTGTCTATACTTCAAAGACATTGGATGCTGGGCAATCCAATTACACTACTACCGAGAAAGAGCTCTGAGTGGTTTTTTTTCATATAAAAGATTAATAAATGAAGCTTAATTATGGAATGCTTTTATGCTTAAGTCATATATTGCTTTGATCTTTTTGAATTGATTAATATCAAAGGGCCGAGTAAAGCATTATCCGATAAATAAAAAAAATAAAAAATATATTTTTATAAAAATTTAAAACTTGAAAAACTAAATTTAACTAAAGCAATAAGGGCGAAAGAACTCTATAAAAGCGACAGAAATTATAAGTAAATCTACTAATCGTCCGCAGCTTCATACTGAGTCTTAGAACCTATTCTTCTAATTTTTTGCATTCGGTGGGTGTGTAATCATGCAAAAATTGAATGTTATTCCCAATATACTTTTGTATGTCAATATCTATAATACGTGGATCAGCTCTTAAAGATGTCGTTAAAGTTCGTCTCAGTTGTTGTTGTTATCATAGTTCTCCGGGTAACTTCTTTACTTTTGAGATTAGATTTTGAGTAAAGTACCAACCCGGTCCCTGTCCATTTTCCAAAATGTCAAGACGATCTTTAACCAAAAACACGTTCCATTACGGTCCCCTGACCCTGAACTCCGTCTGCCAACCCGGTCCTTCTATCACTTTCACGGCAAAAAGTCGACAGAAAATGCTGAGGTGTGAAGGCTAAGGTATGACACGGATGGCTCGGGTTGTTACGTGGAAGATGGAATCCTACGTGGCAAGATGAAATGGACAGGGGCCTTTCTGTCCTCGTCCAAAAAACAAAAACGATGGCATTTTGAGGGTTTAGGGCGTCGTTTGGTTTCGCGCCTTATATGTTATCCCCTAAAGACCCATTGTCTCTGTAATACAATTACATTCTAAATCCTAGCAGACATCTCTCTTCTCCATCAAGACAGTGGTGATTGGTGAAAATCTTAGTGACAAGGTTGCTGACGAAGCTCTTGATGGAGACGTGGACGGTTGTTGGACGGCGCTCTTGACAGAAGTTGGACGGTTCGGCACACAGCAGTGATTGCTGAGGTAGGTGTCGTTACTGTTTCTTTCACTATTTTGCTTGTGTGTGGTCCTCATTGTACCATTATTGTTTGCATTCAGCATTGGTGGGGTAGAGAGAGGTTAAAAAAGTGTTTCTGCTGCCATATCATAGGAGTTTTATGTATTTATATAAAATGAAAGTGTTGAGATGAGTTAAAAAATTAGTGATAGTTGGAACAGATTATTAGGATTGGTTGTTTAAATTGATGTAAGATTGAAGAAATTGTGTTGTATGTTTAAATTTTTTATTTAGGAGTTAACAAAATTTTATTGCACTTTTCCAGATGTCTGAATGTTTGGTTACCCCTGTGTTTCACCATAGGGGGGATTTCACAAAGGACAGTGAAGAAAATCTTAGCTACATGCATGAAAAGTTCATAGGTGGCCACCAATAGATGTTAACCTGATTAATTACTTTGATTTGGTTGTTTTGTTTAAAGAGTTAGGCTATGTGGAGTTTAAGGCAATGTACTGGTGTGATATGACTGCCTCTGATATGGAATCTGGCCTTCATGCCATTCATGGGGATAAAAAAATTAACAAATTGAGGGAGAATATTGATAAAAATAGGCACACATATGAATTTTACATCTACTTTGAGCATCCTGTGGACTTGCCAGAGGTAGTTGGTGAGGGGGTTGTGGAGGAGGATGTGATTGCCAGTGATGTCAATTCGCTTAAGTCATCATCATCTTCCTCGGATGATGGATATGAAAGCGCTGAGGACGAGGCTTACAAACCACCTCCTCCTGGTTATGAGTCTGATGACAGTGAGAGTGATGACAGTTTGAATAAGAGGAAGAACAAGCAGAAGACTCGAGTTAAAGAGAAGATGTCACTTAAAGGAAGAAAAAAACTGGTGTGGCTAAGAAGAAGGGGACTAAGTCAGCAGAAGATGGGCCAAAGATGTCCCCTAAAACAGCTAAGAGAAGGGCTAGTAGGAAATACTCTGGTGCTAGCAGAAAACATGTGCTAAAGGATAGGCTTGATAGGCAAGATATGCAGGGGAAAAACAGTGGGCCTTGGCCAGAGCTGGGAGGCCCAAGAAGCTCCAGACAACATGGGCCTGCTGGGCAGGATACAACAACTACTGTTAATGGAGATGAAGACCATGTACCAGACCCAACTGCAGTAGAGCTGGATAGTAAGTATGAGAAACCTTATGAGTATGAAAGTGAGGTGTTCAACAGTCTAGTTTCATCTGGAGATGAGGGTAAAACAGCCTATGATACTTTTGATGAGGACACTGAATATGGTGAGGTCCAATTTAAGGTTGGACAGTTGTTCCACACCATGGAGTCATTCAAGAAGACCATGAAAGATTATTTTGTGCACAAGGGTAAAGATGTTTTATACATTAAGAATGAGAAGCTGAGGGTGAGAGCAGCTTGTGCAGGTGAAAAATGTCCTTGGCTAATTTTTACAAGCTGAAACAGTTCAAAAGGTTGCTTTCAGATCAAAATTCTTTACAATGAACACAATTGTGGAATGGATTTTGGTAGCAACTTGGCTGACAGAGCATGGGTCACTGATAAGTTAGTTAAGAAGCTCTTTACAGAGCCTGATCTGAAGCTAGGTGCAGCCAGGGATCATATCATAGATGAATACAATGTGAAAGTGAATCTTAGAATGGTAGCTAGAGCATTGAAGGTTGCAAGAGAGGTTGTCATTGGGAGTGAAAAGGCACAGTATAGAAAGACACGGGATTACCTGATGGAATTGCACAGAAGTAACCCAGGATCAACTGCCTTGATGGAAGTAATTCCCCAACCTGAATTCCTGCCACTATTCGATAGGTTATACATTAGTTTGGATGTCTGTAAGAAGGGGTTTAAGGAGGGATGTAGGCCACTAATAGGGTTGGATGGCTGCTTCTTGAAGGGTCATTATGGTGGCCAGCTTCTAAGTGCGGTGGACCAAGACACAAATAACCACTTCTATGTCATTGCATATGCAGTGGTCCCGAATGAATGCAAGGAGACATGGAAGTGGTTTTTAACTTTAATGAAAAAAGACTTGGGTGAAGTTCCACAACATGGCTGGAACTTTATTTTCGACCAACAAAAAGTAAGTTAATTATGTTAAGTTATTTAACAAGTATACCTTATTATCATAATTAAATTATTTTAAGTTAATTACATGTTTTGTTAAATGTCACATGTTCAGTTTACCTTTTACTGATATTAAACACACTGATATTGTGTTATGAATCTGCTATAGGGTTTGGAGCTGGCAATGAAGGAAGTTAACCCTACTGCCCATCACCGAAACTGTGTTCTTCATATTTGGAAGAACTTTATAAAATATTTCAAAGATGAACAAACAAAGCAGATGGTATGGGAGTGCTCTCGTTGTACAACAATTCAAGAATTCAGAAGTGTAATGGAGAAATTAAAGAATCTGAATAAGGGAGCCTGGGAGTATCTGCAGAGGTTTGACCTGGGTGTGTAGTGCAAGGCCTACTTCAGCCATGGGCCCAATGTTGATAACATAACGAACAATATGTGTGAGGTGTGGAACGCGAAATTGTTGAATACAGAAAGAAGCCAATTCTGTCAATGTGTGAAGACTTGAGGTGTTACATCATGAGAAAAATGGCTATGCACAAGAAGAGACTAGAGCACCACACTGGTATCTTGGTCTTTGTGCAGTAGAAGAAGCTTGATCAGTTTATTAAGCCCAAGAGTACCAAGTGGAGAGCAACCTGGGCTGGTGATTCTGATAGAGTATTGTTCGAGGTTCATATGCAAAGGCATAAAGTTGGAGTAAACTTACAAAGCAAGACATGTACTTACAATGTGTGGCAGCTAACTGTATACAATTCATCATCTTATATGGCTGGTCTAGTTAACAAATGTTGAGTCTTTAACTACTTAATATTTTTTTAACATAATCTGTGTGCAGGCATGCCTTGCAGACATGCGGTTGCAGCCATGGCTAAGATGGGGTTGAAGCCAGAGGACTTTGTGCATAAATGGCTCACTATGGATGCTATCAGATCAGCCTATTCTGTCTGCATTAATTCAGTTAACAGTGAAGAATATTGGAACCCAACTGATTCACCATAGCCACTACCTCCCCCAATTAAGAAAGCTGCACATCGTTCAAAGATGAAGAGAAAATTCGATCCTGTGAAGATAGAGATGAATTTCCACAAAGCCAAAAAGTCATTCGAAGTGACTTGTAACAGGTGTGGCCAAAAAGGTCATTACTATAAAACATGCTCCAATCCACCTAAAGACCCAAATTGGAAGCCTATGACCAAGAAGGAAAGGAGGAATTTGAAGCAGTTTGCTCAGCAGTGGACTCTGCTAGCACCACCTAGGTATGCCTGCTTCAGGGTTTGATTTGTCATATTTTTATAATGGTTAGGGATTTAAGTGTCACATGATAGATTGGTTAGGAACTTAATTGTTATTGCAAAGATTGATCTAATTTTTAAATGCTTGTTCTGTATGATGACCCACATAGAACCAGGTTGGTGAGGAAAACAACATGAATACTGGTGTTGAAGGAACAATACTGGATCCTGTGGTAAGTAGTTTGTAGGGTTAATTTGATTATATGTTCACATGCGTTCTATTGTTGACTCTAGATTGAGATAGAGTATTATTCATGAATGTAGACAAAGGCAAAAAGAACAAAAAAAGAAGTTACCTAAATCAACATTAAAGGAAGGAATAACACTGGGACAAGGAGATAAAATTCCTCTTTCACAGTCTGCTCCCCAACCAGAAGTTGTAAGTGACCAGCTTAATTCACAATTGCATTATAACTAGCAATGTCTTAGTCTTACTTTTTGTTTCATATAATGTAATCTTGTTGGTTTGCAGGGAGCATTTGAGACCCCCATCTTCAATAACACACCTCCACAAAGGATGAAGCAACCAATTATTAGGCCACCAATCCCCTCCACCTTTGTTCAAGCTTTTGTGGTGAATCAGATTCTCCCAATTATTGGACCTCATTTCAGGCCTCCCACTCCTGCCAACACAGAAATTCCACCCAACAATGATACTAATGTTCCTACTGGATCAAGGATGCCTAAACCAAGTCAACAACATGGTCTTAGTGCCGAGACAATGGCCGCAGCAGCTTCTGGGACTGCATCAAGACTATTCAAGTTCATTCCCACTCCTGGATTTAGGCCTCATAGGAAGAACTAGAAGTGTGGTCCTAGGTTTATATCAAGTTAAAAGAAGATGCTGACTTTTTGATAAACTAGCTTTCATATAGCCACCACAAATAGTTTTTTGCTTTCTGTTTTGATAGCATATGTGAATTAAGGGCCTATAATACTCTTTTTTATTTTGGTGTTGCTGATGTTGGTATAGGGCTACATATTTTCCACTTTTGGAGTTATTTTGTGAACAACATGTTGATATTTAGTGGCTATTTGCAGTTGTTAATGTTACATATTATTGTTAGTTATTATTGGATTGCTTTTCATGGTATGAAAGGATTCAGGTATAACACATTCTACTTTTTGACACAATGAAACTTTTCCAAACAACTAACACAACTGTTTCATTTAATAAACTCGGATTTACACTGTTAACTGATACAATATAACTATTTCAGCAACAGGAACTTCCAACACAAAACCAACAAGATACACTAACTATCTGCTATCCACTCTAAAGGAGATAATTTGCACATACAACTCCAAAGACAAACACAACAACTATCAATGGATAATAGGGGTGGCAAACGGGCCTTAATCCGCCGGGCCGGCCCGCGTAACCAGCCAAAAAAGGCGGGCTGGGCTGGAAATTTGGGACCGCCGTAAGACAAAAGCCCGCCTAACCCAAACCGCTTAAACCGTGGGCTTTGGCGGGCTTTGGCGGGGCGGGGCGGGCTGCCCCGGCGGGCTGAAGGTTTTTTTTTTTTTGGGCTGAACCCATTAGCCATTACCCATGAACCCAGACCCAGAACCCAAGAACCCACCCCACCCACCCGACCCGACCCGACCCAAATCCCCATTCCCCACCCACCTAAACGGCTGAAACCCTAAATTGAATCCCCATTCGGCCATTCCCCAATCCCTAATTCCCATTGCAGCTGCCTCACTCTCACTCCTCGGTCCTCTCCTCTCAGTTCCTCGGCAGACAGCAGCACCGCAGCACCCAGACACTCAGTCGTCTCGTCTCCACTCTCCAGTCTCCTCGACGGATCTCAGCCTCTCACTCGGTTCCTCAGTCTCAGTTCCTCAGTTCCTCAGTTCCTCACCGCCACTCTCAGTCTCTCACTCGGTCATCCTAAGCTCCTCACCGTCACTCTCAATCTCTCAATTCCATCGTCCAGCGACCTCAGCTCGAACTTCAGAGTTACGTCCTCACCTCTGTCTGGCCGTCGTCGCTGCTGCCTGCTGGTCTCGGTCCTGGGCTCCTGGGTCTTGTGAGTCGTGACTTGTCCTCTGAATCTGCTGCTCCTCGCTCTCGGTCACGGCTACTCCACGCTCTCGGTCACGGCTGCTGCCTGCTTGTCTCCTTGATCCTTCAAGGTCTGCACAACTCTAACCTTTGCTAATGCTATTACCTGAAGTCCTGAACACATATTTGTAACTAATTCTTTGTTTTCAAATTATTAACACAAGTTGATATATGATATACTTGATGATTGTAATTTATAGTGTGTGTTGCTAAGTGAAGGTGCATGGTGTTGTTATTTATTATGTACAGAAAAAGGGTGGAGTTATCTTAAGAGAATTGAACAATTTTATTGATGAGAAGAAATATCTGAGTTATTGAGCTCACTGTCATTATAAAAAAAAACAGAAGACATATTCTTTGAATTTGTCATTCTGGTGCAGTTGTTAGTGCAGTTTTTAGCACCCAAGTGGTGAATTTGATAATAGATTAATTGCTCATTTTTTATGGATCCATCATGTATTCAATTTTTAAATATACTTGATAATGGTTGATTGTTGGTTAAATACTTGAATTTGATAATGGTTGAGTTTTGAATATACTTCATAATGGTTGAGTTTTGATTATGAGTGCCAGGTCAAGCAGTAAGTTTTTTAAACTTCTAACTTTTCTTTAATCACAAGTATTCATGATCTGCCATACTCTCATTATAGACAGCTTAATCTTGTTATATAAGAAACTTCAGCTTCAAGAATGTAAATATGTTGTTCCATTATTCATCTATATCATTATTTTGCATCTAAATCTTTCTCCTAGGCCATTTGATTAGACATTCATTCATCCTATTCTCAATTATTAAACTAAAGCTTGTTTTTCAATCATATTCTTGTTGAATAGGTCACTTCTCTGGGTTCAACACTTGCTATTAAGCTATTGAGTAACACAAGAATTGAGGATTCAAGCTTTTCACTGATGATCAATTAGAGGAGTTGAGTGAACATATTGATCCCTCAAAAACCTCTCTTCTAGACTACTATCCCCTCCCAAAAACTGGTGAAAGATTTCCTGTGGCAGATCCAAACTTAGCTCCAAGGTACTTAATCCTTTATGATTGTTGTTAGAATACAGAGTCTTTGAAATTTAGTTCCCAATAAATTTAGCTTTGATTGGATGTTGTTTTCATATAATTCAGTTCTAAATTTGTTAGAATCTCACAGTTGGGGATTATTTTTCTTTTAAGATTTTTCCTCCTATTCTGTTTCAGTAAGCATTATAAATTAAAATTTTTCCCTTGCCAAGGTTTAAAATTGAATAATATTAGATGTAATAAGTGTGTAATTATAAATGTTATATGTATGAAATTATAAACATTAAGTTAAATAAGATAACTTTGAGTTATGGTTTATAAATTAAAATTTTGCCCTGGCAAAGGGTCAACTGGTTGTAATTGAGATTTGAGGGTGGTACCAGTTCTTAAGAAAAATAACAGTATTTGACTATACATTGATTGCGGGACAACAATTTATTTCGTTGTTAAAATATGCATTTAAGTTAATGTGCTAAATTGTTCTAACTAGATGAGTATTCAATTTTTAAATATACTTGATAATGGTTGATTGTTGGTTAAATGCTTGAATTTGATAATGGTTGAGTTTTGAATATACTTCATAATGGTTGAGTTTTGATTATGACTGAATACTTGCTGTTTTTTGTATGATTTGCTAATGGTTGAAAAACCTAGTTCATATAAACAATTTATATTTACTTTTATTTCAGGAAATATGAATTCTGAAACTGTGAGTAACCTTGTTACTACTGGAGTTGGTTCTGAGGCTGCTCCGGTCGAGGTTGATGAACCTAGTTCGAAAAGGCTGAGACCAGCAACTTCTGATGTTTGGAATTTTTTCAAAAAGCTCGGTCCAGATAAGGATGGAGTAGAACGTGCTGAGTGTAAAGGATGCAAGAAAGTGTTTAAAGCTGGAGGTAAGCGATATGGCACTTCTACTATAAAACGGCATCTTGATAGTTGTACTCAAATTAAGCATGAAGATATTGGTCAGACTATAGCAGAATTGCAACTTAAAATGGGTCCACTTAAGATTGATTTAGGAGTGGCTAGAGATATGTTTGCTGGGTATGTAGTTGCTGGGGATAAGCCTTTTAATATGGTTGATGATAGGAGATTTAGAAATTGGGTGAAATATATTAGTCCAACTTTGAAACTTCCTTCTAGGAATACGGTTAAAGCTGACATAGTGAAAGTTTACAAGAGAGAAGCTGCGAAACTTAAAAAAATTTTAGTTTCCATTCCAAATAGAATTTGCTTAACATCTGATCTTTGGACTTCCAGTACCAATGAGGGGTTTATATGTTTGACTGCACATTTTGTTGATGAGAACTGAAAATTACAGAGTAAAATTCTCAATTTTTGTCATATGCCTCCTCCTCACACAGGATTTGAATTGTCTTCTAAAATCTTTACGCTTTTGACTGAGTGGAAAGTTGATAAAAAGATTTTTTCCATTACTTCGGATAATGCTTCTTCTAATGATACTTGTGTTGAACACTTGAAAAGTACTTTGGATGTGCATGGTTCATTGTTGTGTGGTGGTGAATTCTTTCATGTTCATTGCTCTGCTCATATTTTAAATCTTATTGTCCAAGATGGAATGAAAATATGTGGTGATGCAGTGTCTAAGATTAGAGAGGGTATTAAGTTTCTGAGAAAATCTGAAAGTCGAATGGTTAAGTTTAAAGAATGTTTTGAAGATATTGAGGGACTTGAGTATACGACTGCATTATGTTTAGATGTTCCTACTAGGTGGAATTCACTTTATGCAATGCTTGCAAGTGCTATTCCTTACAAGAAAGCTTTTGAAATGTATAAAGTAAAAGAAGCTGGGTTTAGGGAGTTTTGTCCTTCATCAGATGAGTGGAGAAGAACTGAAAAGATATGTGATTTCTTGTTACCATTTTACGAAACTACCAAGTTGATGTCTGGAACTTCTTACCCAACATCCAACTTGTATTTTTTACAAGTTTGGCAAATCCAGCTGATTTTAATGAATAGTTTGAAGAATGATGAAGTGCTTATAAGGAACATGGGAGAAAAAATGATGATTAAGTTCAATAAATATTGGGAAGAATACAGTGTTGTTCTTGCATTTGGGGCAGTTCTTGATCCTAGATTTAAACTCAACACTTTGGTTCATTGCTATAATGAGATTGATCCTATTAGTGCTAAAGACAAAGTGGAGCTTGTGAAGAATAAGTTATACAAGCTTTTTGAGGTTTATGACCAAAATTCCTCTACAACTGTAGAGAGTTCTTCCCAACTTTCAAGTAATTTTTCTCAAGCAACATCTTCTGCAATTGGAACTCAGCTTATTAAAATTGTTGGTGTAAGTATTTTTATCTACTTGATTATATGTGTTTTTTATTTTTCATGCTTTTTGATTCATATATTGTTTGTAATGCAAAGGATTTGATGTCCCGTAATCAAGAAGCTGAAGTGAAAAGTGGAAAGAACCAACTGGATATTTATTTGAGTGAGGCAACATTATTTTGCAATGATGCAATCATTGATGTTTTGCAATGGTGGAAAGACAACCATCATCGTTTTCCAACACTATCACTAATGGCACGAGATTTGTTGAGCATTCCTATTACTACCGTGGCTTCAGAATCTGCATTTAGCATGGGTTCTCATGTTTTGAATAAGTATAGAAGTCGTTTGTTGTCAGATAATGTTGAAGCGGTGATTTGCACCAGAAATTGGATACGTGGATATGATTTTGGTATATTATATTTATGACATACATACTTGAGTGATTTTGAACATTATTATGTACTATTTTGCTAATATATTTATTTACTTTTTTCTAGAGGAAGATAAAGATCAGGAAGATATTGCAAAAGGAGAAGGCTATTCTTCAGGAGTTGGTTCCAATGATGTTATTGACTTATATGAAGATGAAGATGAAAATTAAGTGTATTGAATTAAGTTTAATTTGCTTTGAAGACTATTTATAATTATGTTTTTTGACTTTGGATTATATATTTATTTTGTCTATGGGACTATTTATAACTATGACTTGAGTATTTTGGATAATTGGATTATGTTTATTTACTTTGAAGACAATTTATATTTAATATTTGTATTTATATTGATTTAAATAGAAGATATTAGATATGTTCTTCTAAAAAAAAAATAATTAATTAGGCGGGCTTAACCCGATTTATATTGATTTAAATAGAAGATATTTTTTCTTATTAAAAAAAAAAACTAATTAGGCGGGCTTATCCCGCCAGCCCGCCAGCCCGCCATTAGGCGGGGCGGGTTAGGATTTTGGGACCGCCTGAATAGGCGGGGCGGGGCGGGCTTCCGGCGGGGCGGGGCGGGCTTCTCCGCCTGACACCTCTAATGGATAACTAAACCACCTATTACACTTAACGTGGCTAGAATTTTTCATCTGCAACTCTAACCGAGAAACTCTGTCCTCTAACTTTGTCACTTTCTCCTCCATTTTGGCTGCATCCAAAAAATAATTTTGCTTTCAATTCCAACCATAAGGACTGCCATCATTTATTTGCTCCTCTTCAAACAGTGAAACATATTCATCCAACCATTAAAAATATTTGCACCGACCTTGTGCAGTCTGCACAGTAAAAAGAAAAAAACTCAAATTAGTAATGCAGAGATGCCTGCTACAGATCTTGGCATGAATAGCAACATAACTAACTATTTCATACCTTAAAATTTGGGCATCCAAAGAATAGCCTCTTAGGGTTCGACTGTGTTGATGACATGAATAGAATTGCATGAATCCCACAATTGCATTTCGGGGCAACGAATCTTTTCTTCATCCTCACTCCAGCACTACCAACGGAGCTCACAAAAATACTCCTGCTCTCATCGTCTGCGCATCTCTTCCAATCCCACGATCTCTGTTATTGCTCATGGTGGTATCAGTTCTATGCACAAAATAGGGAAGATAGACGACCAGACTCGTCTAATAAACAACCCTAAACTCTCAAAACGCCATCGTTTTTGTTTTTTGGACAAGGACAAAAAAGCCCCTGTCCATTTCATCTTGCCACATAGGATTCCATCTTCCACGTAACAATCTGAGCCATCCGTGTCATACTCTAGCTTTCACACCTCAGCATTTTCCGTCGACTTTCCACCGTAAAAGTGACAGAAGGACCGGGTTGGCAAACAGAGTTCAGGGTCAGGGACCGTAATGGAACGTGTTTTTGGTTAAGGATCGTCTTGACATTTTGAAAAATGGACAGAGACCGGGTTTGTACTTTACTCTTAGATTTTTGTCCTATCAATTTTTTTTATCATCCTTTATATATATTTTTTAAAATAATTTTCTAGATGACTTAACAAAAAATTGGATCAAAGACATGCATTATTTGTTATCTATCCATAAAATGTGTATTTTGTGAGACTAAAATTAATTAAATTATTATTTCATTTTTTTTGTTATTTTACATTATATTGTTACTAATTTAATATGTTTATTTTTTTTTAATTTCTAATACTATTCTAAAACTATTAGGTTGGTTGGACTTCAATAATAATGGTAACCGATCCTGCAAACCTGGAGCACGAACTTATCTTTATTTTTCAAATTATAAAAAACATCCTTCACTCTATGATGTAGTATAACCACCCACTATTTTCCTGTGGTAATAGTTGAAAGATTTAGATATCACTTTATCTATTCTTTTATTTTTTTTAAGATATTTTTACAAAATTATAAATAATGTGAACTTTTAAATTTTTAAATAAATCTAACTATGAATATTAAAGTTTTAATCTTATTAGATGAAATTAGTATAAAAAATGCTATAACATTGTCAAACTATTGTTGTATGTTCAATTATGGTAAAAAAAAAATTTCTTAATGACTTATGCAAAGAGAGGCCATCATCGTAACCAAACCACTTAACAAACAAATTAACAATAAAGTAGGAAGCTTCCACAGCCTTTAACAAAAAAGAAGTTTTTCTTCTGTGTATGAAGAGGAATGATCTCGAAAAATAGAATTTAAATATTAATATTTTAAAAAATTATAAAATCACCCATTTTAAATGATAATTTAATTATAAAATAATTTTATTATAGTTAAGATATTAATTTTAATTAAATTGAAGTAATTTAAAATATATATAGTTAGTAATTAGATTAAAATATTATTTAATTAAAAATTAATATATTATAAAAAATAAATTATATGTTAATTTAAAAAAGATTGAGTAGAATTTATTTGTGTTAATCATTTCCGTGACATAGTTACAGATGTTGGTGAATATGGCCCCATATACACTAGGGACAAAAGAAATTCATTATTGAAACAGGGTACATGTGACTTCTCTTAATACAAAAGAAATTCATTATTGGAATAATTTATTGTCATTATTTTTTTTCTTCTTTTTTTATCATAGATACAGCGTTAGATAAATTTATCTAATAATAAAATATCTCAATCCTAATATTTTTTTTTGTTATTTCTTATGTACTTTTTTTAAATAAAAAAAGTTCAACATAATAAGGTAGAATAAAAAAAGAAACAACAAATTACAAACTCTATAAAAGTATAAATAACTTCAAGTCATTTTTGATATTACTATTAATAATAAAAAAATTCATTATCAAATCACTCGTCAGAATTTACAAAACACCTATTAATAATTTTTACCACACTTAATTTCTAATTGATAAAAATTCTATCATTTTTTTCCGTAATTTCTTATGTAGTTTATTCGAAGAGATATGCTTCTTATTAGACTTCAATTTTTTTAAAGAAAGGTTTGATATCTCATGACTATTTGGAAACTACTGGTATGATGATAATATTTGGTGAGCTAATTGTTGAGTTAAAAAATACAAAAAATTAAAAGTAAAAAAATTTAAAGAGAAAAGCAGATTTTTTTTATTTTTTGTTAGTTTTTTTAGTTATTAATCTAATTCTTTTATCTTAATAATTTAACAATATATTTTTAATTCATATTTTTAAATATTATTAACTAACTATTAATAAAAATAATAAATTTTATTTTTATCTTTTCAAAAGATGTTTGTGACTTTGTGTAAACTTATTAGAAAATAAAGGATCTAATAACAACATTTGGTGACAGAGAAAGAATGAGTTGGCATGCCAAAAAACTAACATTAGAAAAGGGAGAAAAAAAATTGGAATAAAAACGTTTTTAAAAATAATAATTAAAAATTCTAGAAACAAAAAAGCTTATATCTTTAAAATATTCAATCAATTATATTTTTATATTTTAATTTTATTTTTATTAAAAATAAAAATAAAAAGCTCAAATCATTCATCGCCTTAATTTGTAAAGTATTTTCACTTTGATTTTGATTTGATATAAGTGATAAAAAAGTATAACAGTAAGAAATTTACCTTAATTTTTATTTATGGCTTACATGTTATAAAAAATAACTTTACATCAGCTTTTGCATTATAAATAATAAATAAGAACTTAAAGCATAACTCTTTTTCATCAAGACGAACTAATTTTAGTTCCTATTGTGGTCCTACTTAATTAATTAATTAAAATACTTAAAATTAATATAATTATTTTTTTCAATCATATTATTTAAATTTATAAATTTAAAAATATTTTACTATTAAAAGATATTAATATTAAAAAAATTCATATGTAACAATAATACATAATATATAATTCGGGATTACACTAATTTATAAAATTACTTAATACAAAGAAAATCATAATTAAGCTCTATATATGTTCAATCAAGTCTTCTTTCAATTGTCTATGCTGCTGTCTATTTCGAAGTTGGGTATTTCTTTGGAGAAATTGATGGTATGATGCAAAATCTTCCTCTCCCAACTGAGGTTGTGATAAGACATTTTCGACATCGTCATACTCTAAGCCTTGAGCAAAATTTCCTGCATCCTCAACAATCATATTATGTAATATAATACAAGCTCTCATTATGTTGGCAAGTTTCTTCTTTTCCTAAAAGCAAGCTGAACCACGTATAATTGCAAAGCATGCTTGCAACACTCCAAATGCTCGCTCCACATCTTTTCTTTGTCCTTCTTGATATTGTGCAAATAACTTGCGTTTCTCACCTTGTGGTTTTGAGATTGATTTAACAAATGTGGCCCATTCAGGATAAATACAATTTGCTAAATTGTATCTCATAGTATAATTATTATCGTTAATAGTATAATTTACCTCCGGAGCACAGTCATTTAGAATATCATCGAACACTGGAGAACGATCTAACACATTGATATCGTTATTTGAATCAAAAACTCCAAAGAACGCATGTCATATCCAAAGGTCTGAAGATGCTATAACCTCAAGTACTATAACTACTCATGTATATACCTTTCCATGTCTTTGGACAAAATTTTTCATTGTCAATGCATGCAGTCAATGCTACCCAACATGCCAGGAAAGCCGCAACCCTCCGCCATTTGTAGCAGGCGTCGTACACCATTTGGATTTGGTTTTCGCAAGTATTCATCTTCGAACATCGAAATAACACATTTAACAAATTTTTCCAAGCATTCAATTGTAGTGCTCTCGCCTATGTGCACATAATCATCAACAGCATCAGCTGTTACGCCATATGCTAACATCCGTATCGCAGCGGTGCATTTTTAATTTCGTAAACTTGAAAGAAGATGAAGAAGAGCAGAAGAAAGTGTGAGAATAGAAGTGTATGTAAGTGGTATATATATAGTAATAAGATATTAATTTATTAATAATAACGGTAATATAATAACAGCTAGTTTTGCAACGGCTAATTTTAATGATGTGATTAGCATTTTAAATTTAAAAAATAAAAATAACCAACCTAACCAAAAATTATTTTGTAAGATGTAAAAATTAAATTTATTTTTTAATGTAAGTAAATTTAATTAATTATACTTTAATATAATAATATAAATAATATTCAATATTAATTATGACATAAATAATTAATATAAATCATTAATTAAATAAAAATTTAATTATTTAATATAATTATTTAATTATTTTAGATTTTATATAATTATTTATTTTTATAATAACTTGCCAAGTGACAAGTTATTGTTGGTTAATATGAGTCCCTCTGAATGGAGATTCTCTCTTCTTAAACTATGTGGAGATGCTCTAAGAAAACAATTATTTTAGTGTATAATGTGTACCATATGAATAAAAAGAAAGTCAAAATTATATAATAATTAATTTAATTAATTTTTAATAATTATTCTTTTTGAATTCAAACAAAAATTAGGATTTGCATTTAAACTCATTCACACTACGATTTTTTCTAATCTCACCAAAATCTATAATACACGTCCAAAACTCGCCGTCATCTTCTCCGGTACTCACCTCGCGCTGCTGCACTCCCCACAGGCCATACCGATGCCACCGCAGCCTCATGCCGACACCGCCTCCACCTCTACCAGTCAGCCCAACTTGCTTCGTCCTTTGGCGCTCAGTCCAATGCTACTGTCGCTATTTTTGCGCCACTCTTTCCTGATCGCCTTGCTACGGTTTTGTGCAACCCTCTCGTGGAGTTGCTGCTACATCGTGGAGATGATGGTGATCATACGAGCCATTTTTGATGGTCTTGAAGACCAAATTTGTTAAGAGATTTGATGGCAACAGGGATCCTCATTTCAAATTTTGTTGAAGTCATAGCATCATCTCTACTAAGCCAATCTTTGAAGACACTTCTAAATTCTCCCTCACCAAGAAAATGCTTTCTCTTTAAATTCTTTGTTGCCAACTTAAGGTGTTTGTATGTGAAATTTTTTGGATTGACCACCCTTTCTTCGTCAATTACTTCTATCGGAGTATATGGTGGATCCACCAGGCCCATGATATGGGACCAATAATTTTCTCCTCCATTCTCAGATTACTCTTGAATTATATTAATTCAATGGCCAGTTTAGGATGATAATTTTAATAGGTATGCAGATAGTTATTTTAATTATTATGTGAATGATTATTTTGATTGAATTGAGTTTAGTTATATATAATTAAAATATGTTGGATGTCCAATTTATTAGGTATGTTGTATGCGGATGATTATTTTTATCCTTAAATAGATAGTTATTTTTACTATGGGTGCGTGATGCCAGTGGCGACTTGTGGAAAGCCAAGCAGCGACGGTGAAATAGGATGATTATTGATTAAAGTAGGGGTAATAGCCGATTGGGAAAGAAGAGGATATTGGAGTGAAATGTTTCAATAAATTAGAGTTTGGGATAGTTATTTTTCAATAAATCAGTGAATTTTTTTATTTAGATAATTTATGGAGTATTTTTATTTTTTATATGTATTTGGGCTAAATCTCTAGCCCATTATACACATTGTCAAGATTTTTTATTATCTCCCTAGCAAAGTTTATAAGTGATATATCAGTTTGCCCGATAACACTAAAGCAATGAAATTTGAGAAATAACAGTACCACTTTTTTTTTCTTTGATAGTTGGGCATAAATTCTATAAAACAAAAAAAAAAAAAGAAATGAAGTAATTCTAATGAAATTTGCATGAAAATTTTAAAAAATATACGAGGAAATAGAAAAAAAAAGACATCCCAGCTAAAGTTTATGTTCTTGTCATCCTAATTTATCTGTACTAGCTTTTCGAAACTCATTATAGATGTTCTAATTACTAGTTTATTACCACGTTTTTTAATAGCCAAAACTAACGCTCTATAAGAGTGTAACTCAATAGTTTTTTGAAGACAGAAATTTATTGTTACTTTAGAATCTACTTCTATGCAAATATTTATATATCAACGATCCAAAGTCAAGTTTGAACCCAACAGAATACTCCCAAACTCTGCTAGAGTCACCGTATAGCTACCTAGATTCGCACTATAACAAGCCAAGCAGTGGCAGAGCTTTGTATGGGCAATGGGGGGCATGGTCCTTCCAAAATGTTTGTAAAAATATTAGTAATTCTACTTTAAAAGAATAAAATTAGCTTATTTGGTTAAATCGATATACTTTCAATTTATGTATCTGAGTTCGATGCCCATTTTCACCATTTTTTTTAATTTTTTATCCTATTCTATTTAACAATAACAAATAACATATCTTTAAATCAACAACAAGTAGCATATCTTTAAATCAACGTTATAAATTAAATATTATTATAGAATTAAGACTAAATTATATTTGACTTCTCATATATTTTCATGTATTATTTTTTTTAAATAATAAAAATTATAATATAACTAGTAGTAATATCAGTTATTAATAAAAAGTTATTATTTTATTTTTAAATCAACTTTACAAATTTAATGCTATTATAGTATCAATACTATTTACATTAATAAATTTTGATATTTTTATTTTATTAGAAATTTAAGACTTTATTTTGTTGTATTATATTATTTGATTTGTAATAAAAATAATAACAAAAATAATTAATTTTGAGACTTTTGAGAGATAAATATTATTAAAAATAAAATTGATCTTTTAAAATATTAAAAAATAATTTATAAGTTATAATTAATTTTATATCATTTAAATAAAAAATTAATTTTTTTTTTAAAAATCAGTTTTTAGAATAAAAAAAATTGATTTTCTAAATAAAAATAGGTTTTTATGTGAAAAACTAATTTTTTTTCTTGTAAAAACTGATTCTTTTTTAAAATTAATTTTTTATTTAAATTCAATTTGGCTTATTAACCTAAATAAATTTTTTTACTATTCAAAATCAAAATTATTTTTTTGTTAATTAATCTTAACCATATGTAATATGTAATTTTACATATTAATAATAAATTTAAAAATAAAATAATTATATTTATAAATTTTATTTTAATATAAATACTATTATATAATTTTTTATTAAGATTTCTGGCACCTCCAAAAAATTTTTTGAAGCTCCGCCACTGAAGTCAAGAACTTACTTTCATGGGTTCTTAATATACCTCTGCAAACCACCTAATCGTCCTTTATAATAGAGTTATCGAAATTCAGCATAATGAAAGGAGAGTTTGGAAAGATCCAACATATTTGGTTTTCAGCAAAGCACCCAATTCTTTTTTCTATTCGGGCTATCTTCTCATGCACTATGTTATACTCTTTAGCTAAGTGCATCACCAAATCATGGATCTTATCTTTGGACTTCATCTACTAGGTTCCTTCTCAAAATATATGTTTGTTACAACAATACCAAGAGAGCATAGGATACTAGTTAACAATAAGGATCAAAGAACACCTTTATAATGGGATTAAGATGATAAATTCTTTAACAACCAAGAAAAGAATGGTTAACTAAAGAACGTATCAAAACTCAATAAAACATCTATGTTCTTCCACGTATTATTTGCGACTTTGCAGTTACGAAAGATATGGAACAAAAACTCTCAAAAACTACAAACTGGACAAGTATTTTTTTGGGTCATGTACCTACGAGATCGAATTTCATTTATCAAAAAGGTTTTATTAACAACCTAACCAAAGAAAGATGCAAAGCCTTTGGAGGCTTCAACTTTCTAAATTTTTAATAATAAATCAACTTTAAAATTCTCATGGGCATTTAGGTAAAGGAAATCCACTGATTTAATGCTAAATTTACCATTGAAATTAAAAAGCTGCGCTACCTATTCATCACCTAAGTTTGCTTCTAAAGCCTTCAAGGATGAAAAAATAAAGATCCAATCCTCCTAAAATCTCTTCAATTTTACCTAAATTTCAATTGTCATTATTTTAAAGATATTTTAAAAATAAAAAATATTATTTATATACTAAAATTAACTACCATGTATTGTATATTTTAATTTTTATTGTTTATTTTATATTCTAATATATATTCTACTTTGATGATTAATTTTAGTGTACACCTAATATGATTAATTACAAATATAGATATGGCTACGCAAGAAATGACAAGAGCATTGACCCACAACTTTTACGTTTAAAATGAATTGTGGGTGGATGTTACAATACTCCCTTCATGTTTGGAGTTTTGAAACTCCTTTATATTATTAATATTGTAATGTGTGTTGGCACAATTTTTTAATAGGTATTCTATTAATAGAGCTTTTATTATATATTGAAAACATCATTAAATAATTAATGCCAAAATATTTTTTTAAAAAATTAATATTTAAAAAATTAACACTAACATAAAATTATACTTTTAAATAAAAACCATAAAATAATTATAAAATATTAATAGAATACGTTGCTTAATAAAACACTAATTAAAAAAACGTTGCTTATAAATTATTTTTATAAATTAATAATTTAATCTCCCATCTTTACTTATTAAGAAACATTTTTTTTTAATTATTGTTTTATTAGTGTTAATTTGTTTATTGAAATAAAATAAAAAAATTATTGTTTCCATAACAATTTTTTTATTTTAATCTTTTAAGATTTATTTTATTTTAAAATTTCATAAACTCATTACAGTCATACTGGTATACTTTTATTTTTATTAATCTAATTTTATTCACATAATTTAAAATTTTAAATTATAAAATCTTTAAATTAAAATTTAAATAAATATAATTTAATTAATAACTTAATTTAATTTAATAAAAATAAACGTATTCATATTATTATATTTATATGATTAATTATATTTATTCGATTTAAAAAAATAACTATTTAAAATCGTTAATTATAAATTAAAAACTTAATATACTCATATTATTTTTAATACGATTATGTTTACAATACTTCCTAATAGTTTGCTAAATCAACCATGTATAAAGTTTTTAATTATTTAATGAATCAATACTCTATATATTTTTATTTTTAAATTAGTCTTTTGCAGTTAAAATTTCCATTATTTTCTTTATATTTATTTTACCGCTTCTGCTTTAAATATTAAAATCTTTTATATTTATTTTATCCCATAGCTCTCTTTCTCAAATCTCACTTTTAACCAAATCTATCACTATCGTTTACTATCGTGACCGGTGTCTCATTCAACGTTACATCTCCTTCATTATTTTCTATTATTCTATTCGGATATGTTTTTAAACTATCTTCAATTTTTGTCCCTATTTTAATTGTTCTGGTATTCTTTTTTTGTTCCTATTTTAGTATTTTAAATTAAAATTTAAAATTTTACTTTCTAAATCATTTAGTAATTTAATCCTAAAAGAACATCTTAATATTTAAACTTTTTTTTGGTAACTATCTTAATATTTAAACTTAATACTAAATAATATATTTGATTCTATTAATTAAATTCAAATTCACATTTTCGTGTTGTTTCTTTTATTTACCAAAGATAAAAAATTCAAATTCAAATTTTTATTTTTTAATTTAATAAAACAATTTTAACTATTTAAAGAGTATTTTTATCATTTAAAATTATATGAAAAGTACATTTTAGTCTTTTAAAATCAAATTTAAATTTTAACATTATAAATTTATTAAAGAGTAAAGTACTATTTTTGTCCCCAACATTTGGGATAAGTCTCAAAGTTATCCCTAATGTTTAAATCGTCTTATTTAAGTCTCTAACATTTTAAAATTGGCTCCATGTTGTCTTACCATTAGGGATCTGTTAACAGAATTGACGACGAGACAAAATTGAGACTATTTTAAAATGTTGGGGACGTAAATAGGACGAAAACGTTGGGACAAATCCCTAATAACAGGACAACATTGAGTCAATTTTAAAATGTTAGGTAGCGTTTGGTGGAGAGACAGAGACGGAAAGACTGAAACTGAGAGACAGAGACTAAGAGACAGAGATTGAAATAAATCTCAGTATTCTGTTTGGTGCAAAATGGAAGACAGAAATTGAAACAAGAATGAAACTCTAATTTAATTTGTACAAAGGATAAAATTAGAATTAATTAATTGAAATGAGGATATTTTAGGTATAAAATGTTATTAAAGTTTCAGTCTCCATCTCTAAAAATTTTAGTCCGCTGTGTCCCTACTTTTTGGAGGTACTGTAATTTTAGGGACAGAGACAGAAATTTTAGTACCAGTCTCTAAATCAACAAACATGATACTGAGTCTCTGTCTCTCAGTCTCTGTCTCAATACCTCAAAACAAACGTTACCTTATGGACTTAAATAAGACGATTTAAATGTTAGGAACAATTTTAGGACTTACCCCAAACGTTGAGGACAAAAATAATACTTTACTCTTTATTAAATGATATCATTCCAAATTAGAATTTGATTTTTAAATAAAAGAAAAAAATACAAATAAAAAAATGAATGATAATTAAAGTGAGATTAGGGTTAGATAAAAATTATATAATTTGTTGTTAGATTGGTTGTTTGAGCTTGTAAGTCGGTGTTAATTTTTATAAGGACATTTTTGTCTTTATAAAATTATCTATAAGAGTATTTGATAAATTAAAATTTAAAATTTTATTTTCTAATTCATTTAAACAAATTTAATCCTAAAATAATTTTTATTGTTTAAATTTATAGTTTTTGATGCATGTAAACAACGTCAATACCAAAGAGATATTTTTGTCTTTTTATTAATATTTAAATAAATATTTTATAATTTTTAAATTAATTTTTAAAAAATATAATTTTATTTTTTTAAATTTAAATATAATTTTTTTATTCTTTTTAAAATTAAATTAAATTTTTAATTCAAATTAAATAACTTTAATTTTAAAAAACTTTAGTCTTTTAAAATTAATACGAAAATATATGTTTGACTTCAGTTTTTTAAATCATCTCAATTTGTCCCGCCGCCAATTCTATTAACAGATCCCTAACGGCAGGACAATATTGAGCCAATTTTAAAACTTTAGGGACTTAAATAGGACGATTGAAACGTTAGAGACAACTTTAGAACTTATCCCAAATGTTGGGGACAAAGACAATACTTTACTCTAAAATTTATTTTAAACATGATATTTTAATTTTTTCATATTAAATTCAAATTTTAAAATTTAAATATATTTAAACAAAATTAATATTAAAAATATATTTTTGTTTTTTTAATTAAATTTTAAATGAATATTTTAAAAGTTTAAACTAAATCTTCAACAGGATAATTTTATCTTTTTTACATTCAAACATATATTTTTTTATTTTTTAAAAATAAAACAACTCTAATCTTGCCAATGAATTATAGTTCAAATGGCATAATTTCTCCATATTCATATAATAGGTTGCGGATTCGAGTCTCTTTATCTTTGAAAAAAAACAACTCTAATCCTAAAAAAATATTTTCCTTTTTGCAATTAATTAAAACATATTATACTTTTTTTAAAATTCACTATAAAGAAGTATTTTGTCTTTTTAAAGTTTTTAAACTTTTTTGTTAAAAAGTTTTTAATTTTTATTTCTATTATAATGTAATGATCCAATAGCAATTTAAAAATAAAAAAAAAATCTAAAACAAACCCAAGTAAAAACCAAAAAATAACATTAGCCCAAACATTATTTAAACGGTTACAAAAAAAAAAAAACATTATTTATCGTAACTTATTCCTAACTTTCTAAGAGGAGTTTTAAAACTATTTATAATTGAAGGAATAATTGTTCAAGGATGTCCTCAACAAAACTATTTTGAACTACGTCTCAACAAAATGTCAAAAACTGATGCTCACTTAACAAAATAGCAGATGGTATGTTTGCGAGACAAATTGAGAGAATGGAATCTTTAGTTTTCCATCGCTTTCTCTAAATCTCAACTCATAAATACCGTAGTTCGTAAAATGTTTTTACATTTCTGAAAATTTTACATTGAGAAGATCATTTTAATGTGATATCTCTATTGTAAAATTTTCAATAATATAAAAATATTGTGTGAACTATATGCTCTCTAGAAATAATACCCTCCACAGGGAGATTGATTGTGGTGATGCAGACTTATATATCATGTATGCTCTATCCAATCACCAACAAAGTACCACGAAATAAATAACCAAAATCCATAAGAGGAAGCCAAGGTTAGTATCAAACTTCTGCAGGCATTGCGAAATGTTGCCGAGGCATCTTCGATGATAACATTTCTTTCATTGTATTTGTACCCAGAAACCTGACCTTTCCTGGTCCCTCCTCATATTGCATTTGCATGAAGTCATTCTTTTGGCCTTGGCCTAAGAAGCCCGTTTGTGAAACAGTAGCAGCCACCTGTGATCCTGTCAAGTTTGCGGCATTATCGGTTACTTTGGCACCTCCATGGTTCTCAAGGCCACTCTTGATCCATGCCATGTTATTTAGGTCTGTAGCTATGGAAATCAGTTCATGACTTAAGAAAGGGGGAGAATCCAAATAGTCAACAAACTCGGGACCTAATAGCGAAGAACCATGAGAATGGCTTCCCCCTGATTCTGGTGCACAGCATCCATGACCACATTGCAATGGAACCATTGGTTCACATTCAATACCATCAAATAATTTGCAGGCTCCTTCAACTGCTTTGGGCAGTTGGATCAAAGGGCTTTGCAATGGCAGAATCTTTGAACTTGATAATCCATTTGTTGGCCTGCTTGTAGGATTATAAACACTAAATGCACTAATACGTGCTACTGGTCGATGAAGGGTAGGATTTTGCTCCACTTCGGAAACATCATTTCTTGTAGTTGGAGGTTTATCTTCGTGCTGTTTAATCTCAGTATTCATAACGACATTTCTAACTTGTGTAGGATATGAATTCATATCCCCAACTGACAGGGTTTCTTCAGAGGATGCCTTTGTTTTCTCAATGCTACCATCTTCCATCGCCTCAACACGTGGAGGGACATATCTTCCCTGTTCCATACACCTGCGCTTTAGGGTAGAGTTCCAGTGGTTCTTGATCGCATTATCTGTTCTACCTGGAAGAAGCCTTGCAATAGCTGCCCACTTGTTTCCATGGATTGCATGGGCTGATACGATAATGCAATCTTCTTCCTCTGCAGAAATTAACTTTAGTTAGACTTTGATAATGGATAGGCGAATTATTCAATGCGGGTGGCTAATATCTTCTTCACTGAGATATGCATAAAAATAACAATCCAATGTCTGAGATCAACTTTCATGAAGTAGATTGGAAAGAAACTAAAGATTTTAGCATCTTCTCATTCAACTCGAGCAAATATAAAGCACACCAGACTACAGACCAGGAATCTTATACATTCATAATGTTATTCATGTTTCATTTAAATTCTGAACTAATTTCTTAACCAAGCATTTTTTAACCAAGCATCGATTCTCTCACACCCCAAACTATGGTTTATGTTTCCCTCTTAACATCTAAGATGTGAACTAATTTCTATTTTTGCTCCTGTTCAGCTTTTCTCTTACTCACACACTTCCTTCATTCCCGAGACTAGACATATGGAGCATGAAGTTATCTTAGTCAAATACTGAATCAATGTGAAACTTAAATAGATGACTACATGACATATTTTAGAACTGGTGTCTGATACAAATTATAATAAAGAATAACTGGATGGTGTTCATACTTAAAAGTGACACACACAAGGATACCAAGGATTTACGAACCTATCCCCTAAGAAAATCAACAGCAATGAAATGAGTGGTAACTGCAACAATAAGTTAGAAAGATCAGTTCATCAACTAATTATTGTGTTCATGATCAAATAAAGACTCAACATATTAAATGATTATTTAGCATGTTAACAACTAATAATCACATAACGACCCTTTAGAAAAACTGCTAGTTTTTCCAATATATTCATTCAATGAGAATTCTATATGCTCTGGAAAAAAGAGAAGGTTGTTGCTTTATGGGCTGTGTTCAGTTGATGTGCTAGTAGTAGAAGTGGCTAGTTGCAAGCTCGACAACACAAAAGCATGTCTAATTTCACAAATAAACTTTAGTTATACTTTGCCAATTACCACCAGTTATTTGGTAGCTTTCTTGTTTCACCATATAATAATTGTGTAGTGAGAAGACTTGGTGTAACTGCATTGGTTATAAAAAATTTCAAATAAATTATCAATTAGCAGGTTGATGGTCAAAGAAACACCAGAAATGAAAGTAGCGATTAATTAGCTCCCAAAAAAACAAATTCTGGGTACACTACATATATACTTCACATGGAAAATCCAGAACAAAAAAATTTGTTCCACTCTAATAAAATATCCACTAATGCATATCAGTGAATCACAAACAGAGTCAGTTTAATTACTTTCATAGATAAAACAGGATATGCATATCTCCATCCACTCTAGCACATCGTGTTTCTGTGTTTAAAAAATAGCATGGTTTTTTAGCAAGCAGGATTCAAATAGTATGATCTTTCATTTTTTATTTTTCCCATTTCAAATGCCAATAGTCTTAGGCATTTAGTAAAACTTTTACTTTTCAAAAGTAGCTTATAAAAGCTAACATTTAAAAGATAGCTTCATAAAAGTTATAGCATTTATGTTTGATAAATCAAATTAAAAATAGTTTTCAATAAGCACAAGCAACAACAAGTGCATTTGGTAAAATAGTGACTTAAAAGTACCATACTAGACATAAAAATAAGAATTAAATTTGAAAATTAATTAATATATGAAGTTATATTAGACTTTTAAATTTTAATAAGCACAAACCATTATTGAAAAGCTCCACCTTAAGTGCTTTCAAAAACACTCCTATCTTTTTAAAAACTGTAAGCACAAGCATATGGTTGGTAAATACAAAATGAGGAGCCTCTTTAAAAAGTTTTTTCAAATCTAGCCTTAATAAGTCAAACTGTTATCTTTTCATGAATCAACACTCAACTTTAGTCAAAACAGTCTCTCTGAACTAGAACTTGATGCTATGATCATTCATTAACAAGTCACACAAAATACCATAAAAGCCATAAACATTGCTTCAATGGATGAATAAATGAGCACAATAAAAATAAAACAATCGAATGCAGCAGATTCTGCTCCAACCAATTCAGCCTAAAATGAACAATCAAAGGCATTATATGTGCAACAATAATAGTTATTTGTAAGCATTCAACCCCAAACACACCACACAAAAAAAAAGTAACTACAGTACAGTTAAAATAATATAACCTAATTCTACATACATCCAATCTGAAAGACAGCGGCAATGGAAATTACCAGTGAAAGGCTTGCGTTTAACACAAGGATCCAGTTGGTTACACCATCGGAGCCGGCATGACTTCCCTGACCTGCCTGGAACTCCCCGCGCGATCATGCTCCAATTCCTCGCTCCGAACTGCGCCACCAATCGGCTCAGTACCGCATCCTCTTCCGGAGACCACGGTCCCTTTACTTTTCCCGCGGCAGCACCACCACCACTATTGCCGTCACCAACTACAGTCACCTCCGCATCGCGTCCCGCTGGCTCCGTCTCGGCCGTACCTCCTCCTCCAACGAGCTCTTGCGGAAGAGAGACGCCATTGCCGGCGATTGGTTCAACGGATGCTCGGTCTTCTTCTTCGGTCATTGGCGGTTGTTGGTTTACTTTGGTGAGTGTGTCAGTTTTTCAGTTTTTCTCTCTCTAAAAAGTTTCTCTCTCTACAAACTAACTGCAATCCCCTCTCTCTCTCTCTAATCTCTATACACACGCGCATAATGTTTCGCCCTTTTTTCTACCTTCATTGCTTAAAATTACTGGTTTGTCCCCTTGGCGTCAACGACAAAACGACGCAGTTTTGGGGAATTGGTGACGTTTCTGCAGCGCTAGTTCCCGTTTTGGTTGACTGGAGTGTCTTGACTCGTGACACATCATCGTAAAGTTACCTATAACCGCCTTCGGGATTGAATTTTTTTTGCCAGGAGGGATTGAATATTTAAAAATTGAAACCCTTTCCATATTCAACTATTCAGAGCCGAGCTTTTTTCCTCAATTGGGCTCATAAATTTAAAAAACTTTTCAAGCCTATTCATTTGAGCTTAGTAATTTTCATCATAGGAACAAAAGCCCAAATATCGAAGGCAAAAACAAAAAAAACCGTAGGCTTGGCCTACTCAACATTCAGCAACCCGAAGTCTAGTCTATATTTCCAAACAAATACAAAAATTGTATTGACCAACAACAAACCCTTATGGATAAATTACAGTTTAGCAAAAAACTTAATTATTCCAACAAAAACTGCTTTTAAGTGCCACTTATTGCCAATTCCATGCTATAAAATAAACAAAAGTGGACGTGTTCTAAAAAGATGCATAACATTCACAGCTATTATTGCATTATTATTTAAAACTTAGTTTTTTTTAAAAAGAAATAAAAATAATTATCTCTTCTTCGTGACTTCTCATTCAACTAACTAAAGATCCCAACTATGCTTATTAAATATACTAAAAAGGACATTTATTGCAGGTCCAGAAACTCTTTAATTATTTAATTCCATTCAAGCATATTGTTCTTCTTCTCAAAGTTAAAGGGTTTTCCTCAATTCGCATATGGTTTATGAGATAAGATGGGGCTTTAGGATTAGCATCTGTTCCTTTCATGAAATGCATGTTGGGGATAGATGCACAATATAAGAATATATCTATTCATCAACTTTCTATATGTGTAGATATAGTGTGGCGGCTAGCAGCTTGTGACAAGTGTGTGAGTTGAGAAGCAGATGTGACATATTATAGTGTTGGTTTCCTTCCATATTTGAGGTTGCTGACATCAAGTGACATGAAAATATTGTTGGCTTCTGTAATTACATTAACGATAGTTTTTTTTTTTTTTACATAACATTAACGGTAGGTTTTTTTTTTGGTATTAGACATTAACAGTAATTAATTAGTATGAGATGGAGCTGAGTCTAGTTTGGTTGGGATTTTTTTTTTTAATTTTTGGAATGACTAGGAAAAATTAGTAGGATTCAATTTGCTGGGCTGTATGGTAGTGAAAGATTGGAATAAAGAAACATGGCAAGTTTATTAACGAACTGAACATTGGTGAATTTAGTAAGCAAATTAGATGATACAATAATAATGATAAAAATAAATTTATTTTGATCATTTAAGTCTGCTGATAAACTTACCATGTTTCCTTCTTTTTTTTTTGTATTAACTTGCCCTGTTTCTTTATTTCAATGTTTCACTACCATACAGCCCAACAAATTTAGTTCCACTAGTTTTTCTTAGCCATTCCAAAAATAAAATAAAAATCACAAAAAAATTAGGCCCAACTCCATTCACACTAATTAACTACTTTAATGTCATCTCCAAACCACCAGACCAATTAACCATCGGCTCTGATACCACTTGTTGGGCCAACCATGGAGACTTTGGGAAAGAATCAAATGAGAAAACATAAGATGAGAAGACACCACATTCAACTCATCTAGTGGTTAGCTCACTAGTCTGCTTAAGCAAGTGTCGGGGGTTTGAATCCCGCCTTGTGCATGCAGCAACCCATTGGCCAGCGGCAAACTCTTAAATGGAGCTCAGTACCGCGACAGATTAGTCCTTGATCTGTCGGGTTGGGGGATACCGTGGGAAACAAAAAAAAATGTCATCTCCAAAAAAAACTACCGTTAATGTAATTTTTTTTTGTGACTAAACAAAACAAGAAGAAACAAAGCCAAATTAAATGGCTGATATTATGTCTAAGTTAATCAAATATTGGAGATCTCTCCAAGATTGAAACCACATTAAATAAGATTTTGCGTCGAAAATATCTACTTTGGCCATACAATCTATTGTATTATTTGCATCTCTTTGAATTAAGATAATAGTGATTTTCTAGTTTTAATTTATGATATTCTGAATATATTTTGCCAAATTTCACTCTAGAATATCATTATTAGGTATTTTTTCTATTTATTAAAGAAAGAGTATCCAAGCAATCAATTTCGTATAGTGCTTCCCGAAACCCACCATCTCAAACTAAAAGTAAGTCTCTCCAAATTGCATACAATTCAGTGAAAAGGACATTACAAGCTTCAAAATTTTTAGTTCAACCCTTTAACCAACAACCATTAAAATCACAGAAAAGATACCCAAAATTGGGTAAACCATTAGAAACAAACAGGCTAGCATCACAATTCAATTGAATGGACTCGGTAGGAGGAGGAGTCTATTGCAAGCAGGGGGGAGGAGACAAAGCTTGAAGCATTGAGAAGACGGTATGCAAGTCCCTTGCAGAGTTACGAATCAAACTAATCACTCTACTAATACTCTAGGGAGTATTTGGCCTAAATAAGTCATTATTCCTGCTTCTCTGAATATTAATCCACCAGATAGTCGAGTAGAAAATAAAAGCATCCACATGACCAAGACCTCTACACAGCCAGTGTCATAATTCCAAGTGATTAGAATATAATCCAAACATAGTCTAAATCTCTTCGGAACTTGGGCAATCCCATAGACAATGAAGAACAGTTTTAGGACTAAGTTGATATCAATGAGAAGTATTGGACTGAGTTAAACCACGCTCAAATCTAAACTCCACTGTAGGGAGAGCATTATGAAGACTAAGCCAAATCAAGAACTTGAAAATTTCTAGAATGGGAAATCGCAAGACCCACAACCAATTATCATGTTCATTTCAAACAAATTTTCTCTTAGCCAACCAATTGTATCCACTACTAGCCGAATAAAGTCTAGAGGATATTGGGTGTCAAATCCAACCAGGTATCTCCCCAACTTGTAAGTCAGGGTTATACTCGTCTAAACACCATCTGACCTCCTTCAGACTAAGAGAAATATCCTAAAAGTTCCATTGGCCACCCTGCCAAACATCTTAGTTTGTCAAATCAGAATTAGAAATATGCATAAAGGAAAGATCCTTAGCAATTGGACCCTTAAAAAATCACTTATCAAACTAAAAGGATTGATCAAAAAGGTCGATACACCAAAAAAACCATCCTTAAAAACTTCAAAAGCCTTAGAAATACTTTTCCAAACATGAGAAACATTACTTGGGAGAGGCACGCCTAAAGGTCCATCGCTTCTCAAGTACTTTTCTCTCATAAGAGCAACCTAGGGTTTGTCTTTATAGTTAAACAGTTGCCAAACAAGCTTTCCAAGTAAGAATATATTAGCACAAGAAGGATCTCTAACACCTAAGCCACCAAATTTCTTAGGGGTGACCACTTTCTTTCAGTTAACTAAAGAAAGACTTCCATCATCCACTTTACCCTTCCAGAGAAACTGTCGCATCATAGAGGATAATTTCTCACAAATCTAGTTTGGGAAGAAAGATACCTGCATAAGATAAACTAGGATGGATGCCACGATTGAATTGATTAAGCAAAGTTTACCAGCTTTGTTGAGAAGTCTACCTTTTCAATTAGATAATTTGCTTCTAACATTCTCAATCACTGAATGAAAAGAGACCCTGCTAACACAAAATGATTGAGATTCACACTCAAATATCTACCTAAGTCCAGAATGAATCAGATGAAAGAAACTCACAGTAAAGACATCTCTTCTACGCGCAGATATAATCTTGGAGCATAAGGCTTTGGACTTCTCAAGGTTGATTTTCATTCTTGAGACCATACAAAAAATGTTTAGAGAATGCATCACCATTTGAACCTGAGTCTTAGAAGCCTGAAAAAAAAGGAGCAAATCATCTGTAAACATCAAGTGAGAGAATTTCAGGCCACCCCAAGAAACAAAGACCGCCTTCCACACACCCTCCTCCACCTTATGAGAAATATAGCAAGCAAGTCTCTCCATCTAAAGCATAAATAAATAGGGAGACATTGGATCACCCTATCTCAATCCCTTTTTAGGAGAAAACTCTCTAATCTATTACTATTTCATAGAATAGAGAGAGAAGAAGCAAGAACACAAGACATAATCAAACTAACAGTGCTCATAGAAAAATCAAAAGCAATAAGAGTACTTTCTAGAAACCTCCAATTCATTCTGTCATAAGCTTTTTTAAGATCAATTTTAAAAGTAGTAGTACTTTTCTTGAATTTTATATGCTTCATGAAATGAATGACTTCTTGTGCCACAATGATATTTTTAGGAGCACGTCGGTCTAGAATGAAACCACCTTGAAGTGGGCTAACAATATCTGTCAAAAAAGATGGTAGTTGATTAATCAAAATTTTGGTGATAATTTTATAAATAACATTACACAAGCTAATAGGCCTGAAATTCTTCATGGAAGTTGGAACCTTCATCAGTTACGTATTTGGTTTGAAATTGAACGAACCACCAAACATAGATATAGGATATCTATACAAAATATACGACATTCTCCTAGATATTTGAGAATTTATCTTCTCACAAATCATACCTTGTAATTCTTCAAATGACAGTGTGAATGAAATAATAATATCTAATGAATTTTCACATACAAATTTCACTCATTCAGATGTTTGTAATAAAATTTGTCCATGATAATATACTTTTAACATAACTCTATCATTCATAATAATATACTCACATTGAACACTCTAAACTTCAGTAATTTTTTTTTTAAACAATAGAGATAAAGAACAAAAGGAGAGGAGAGGAGTTTCAAAATATATGAAAATTGAGAGGAAAAGAAAAAGAAGTGGAGAATTCGATTAAGTTTGGATATATATAAATATTAAAATCGAATGGTCTGACAGTCTTTTACCATTTTAAATTTTTTACAAAACTTAAATCATACCATCCAATTTGAGTTCTATCAACATAAAAAAATTTACATGCATAAAATCGATAAATTCAATTTTTATACTTAAAATATTTTTGCTCTACACAAATTGAATGGTCCAATTTATGTTTCTCTCCAAAAAAAAATTAGACCGTCCAATTTCTTCTCCATCAATTCACCACCGTTACAACGGTATATAATCCCTCTAACGTCCATAACCCAACATTATATACACCTAAATTTCATATAAAGATATTAGCTTTGCTAATATTAGCAGCAGGCTCAAATATGAGAGGAAACCAACATTATAACATATCACATCTGCTCTTTAACTCACACACTTGTGTCATGTCTACACTTGTAGAAAGCGCAGCACCTTCTACACTAATGTTTAATGTTTAGTGTTTAATGTTTAATGTTTATGCTTTCAATCACTATTAGGTATTGAAGCTTATTATTAAGATTGAGGAATCGGCATCTTCATATTCATATAAATTCTCTTAAAGTCGCTCCCTCCCTCTAGACTTTGTCCATTCTCATTGATGACACATGGTCCCCTCACCACTCCCTAACCGGTCTAACCAGGCACAGGATTCGGTGGTCCAAGAACCTTTGGACCACTTAGTGGTCCAAATAGAAAACATGTTTTTAGAGTTTTTTTATCAATTGCTACGTAGTCCTTGAACTAATTTTAATTACAAATCAACCCCATATATTTTATTTAATTATAAAAATAGTTTTTTATTTTATAAATTATTATTTTATCAATTATCTATTATATTTATTAACAATCAAATACAAAAATAACAACCAATTATATCCTCCATTCATCCTAATAATTCCAATTGATTAAATAATTAACTTTGATCTCGTTACGTTCGTCCATGGCTTCCAAATCGTGTTTCCTTGAAATTCAATCGATTGGTTTTTCAAAACAATCGATTGAATGATAACTCAATCGATTGGTTTATACTATATCACAAAACAATCGATTGAAAGTTGTAAGGTAGAATGATAAAAAGCTTATACCAATCGATTGTTTATACTTTCCAATCGAATGAATGCCTCAAAACAATCGATTGTTGTTGTTACTCAATCGATTGAATTCACGAAAACAACATAGATTTGCCAAATACAATCGATTGGAAAGTGATGACATTGAAGTTTTAGCCAAATTCAATCGATTGGTAATGTAATCCAATCGATTGGAAGGTGATGAAGTTGAATGTTTTGCCAATTTCAATCGATTGGTAATTGTACCCAATCGATTGAAATGAAACTGTACACTGAAAATTTATAAATTCACCTTTGCTTCGCATGCTGCAACTAATGCATGTTACATACAAGAAACTAAAAAGCACATAAAATAAAAACAGACAATTAATTACATGCATTATAATTTATTAATGTTTTTTTATTGTGATCCATGCATTATAATTTATTTCATTAGGCATTATGGATGTTGAGCATCTTGGTCCTGCGTTTGATTTAAACATGGATTATTTTCTTGATTTTATTTCAGTGGCGCAAAACCAGAGGACAAACAGATTAAATTTAAAATAGAACAATCATGTAATTAATTGTCTGTTTTTATTTTATGTGCTTTTTAGTTTCTTGTATGTAACATGCATTAGTTGCAGCATGCGAAGCAAAGGTGAATTTATAAATTTTCAGTGTACAGGGGTACCATTACCAATCGATTGAAATTGGCAAAACATTCAACTTCATTACCTTCCAATCGATTGGATTACATTACCAATCGATTGAATTTGGCTAAAACTTCAATGTCATCACTTTCCAATCGATTGTATTTGACAAATCCATGTTGTTTTCGTGAATTCAATCGATTGAGTAACAACAACAATCGATTGTTTTGAGGCATTCATTCGATTGGAAAGTATAAACAATCGATTGGTATAAGCTTTTTACCATTCTACCTTACAACTTTCAATCGATTGTTTTGTGATATAGTGTAAACCAATCGATTGAGTTATCATTCAATCGATTGTTTTGAAAAACCAATCGATTGAATTTCAAGGAAACACGATTTGGAAGCCATGGACGAACGTAACGAGATCAAAGTTAATTATTTAATCAATTGGAATTATTAGGATGAATGGAGGATATAATTGGTTGTTATTTTTGTATTTGATTGTTAATAAATATAATAGATAATTGATAAAATAATAATTTATAAAATAAAAACTATTTTTATAATTAAATAAAATATATAGGGTTGATTTGTAATTAAAATTAATTCAAGGACTACGTAACAATTGATAAAAAAACTCTAAAAACATGTTTTCTACTTGGACCACTAAGTGGTCCAAAGGTTCCTGGACCACCGAATCCTGTGCCGTCTAACCATATTTGGTCATACCCGCTGCCAAACCTTACCAACTTACCCAACTTTCCTTTTCAAATTAAACCCCAATTTTTAATATTTAATTTACAATCATGCTATTAGTATAAAAACAATCCATTCCCAAATTAATTATTCGTTAAAAAATATATTATAATATAAAATATATATTTAAAAATATAATAATTAATTTTTTGTTTATATTTAACATCTTGTAAAGTATCCTACTTATTTATTTAGCTGTAAATTAACTGATATTTCTTGTTAAAGACAATTTTATTTAAAATATTGAATTTTTCATAAAATCATGACTCTTAGTGCCAATTTTTTATCTTGAAAATTCGAATTTAAATTCAAGATCTTCAATTAATTTTAAAAAAAAGTAACAATATTACATAAAAAGTTAGAAGGGTTAATAATCAAATTAGTTCTCAAAGATAAGACACTTTTCAAATTTAACTCTAAAAATTTTTTTCAATCAAATTGGTCATTCAAAGATTGTGAATTAATCATATTTGTCCTCCGGTCACTCCATTAACATTTTTTTAGAGATTGATGTTGTAAAATGTTAATTGCTAACATATATAATACTTGATATGTCTAATTGGATATTGACGAAATATATTTATGAAAATTTATTAATTTAGTCATTTTCTCTAATTACAAAAACTTTATTCCTAATATGACCTAATGATTAAATTGATAGATTTTCGTAAACATATTTAATCAACGTCTAATTGAACATGTTATATGTCATATGTTCTATGCTATCTGTTAACATTTTACATCATCAATCGTTGACGAAAATTGTGAATGGAATAACTGAAAGACATATATGATTAATTCGTAATTTTTAAAAGACTAATTTGATTGAAAAAATCTTTTAGAAATAAATTTAAAAAATATTTTATCTTTTAGTGACGAATTTGACTATTAACCCGAAAAAATTTGCTACCATGCTATGGATCATTGATTACTATGATAGTATGGCTGAAGAAGGAGGAAGGACGGGAAAAGCATGAAAAGATGAAGGATGAGCTTACACTTGGAACCAACCATAGTGCATGGACCCTCGTACAAGCTTGCATAAGTTTTTTTTTTTTTTTTTTGGCAAAATTTGCAAGCTAAGAGGACCACAAATGAAAGCAGATGCAACGCAACAACTGATTGGCCTTTTTCCTTTTTCAAGACAGACACAAGTGCCGTTCGATTTTGGTTTTTAAAATCTTATGGTGTATTCAGGGGATTGAAAATTGAAATTTTGTTGTACAACAAGATCTCGATGACGTGACTTGATTTTCATCAATCCAACTTAGTGAAACATTAAGGTGTATGTTATATAGTGTCTTTTATTAGCGTTGTTATCTTGGTTTATTAAATTTAAGAATATGTTTATATTTGAAAATATTTTTTAAATATTGTCGAAGTTATCTTGTCATAATAGCTATCATAATAAGACACTTATTTTAATAAAAATATCAAAAATAATTTTTTATAAAAATATTTGTTTAGTCACATTTTAAAAGTATGATTTTTAAAAAACTAACAATTTAAAGAGAATAACAACGCTTTTAAATAAATATAACACTTTTATAACATATTAATATCAAATCCTACAATTCATTAAGTCAAAAAAAATTATCTTTATAAAAAGATAATTATAGAATATTTGAAGTATTCATTTCGTAATAATAATGGTAATCAAATGCCACTATATAAGCGTTCCGAACCGGATCTCCGAGTCCTTCCTCAGAACGGCTATTAAACCTGACAATTCCAAGATTGGACCATTGTCATGGTCGAAAGACGGATCAATAACTTTAAATATTCTTACTCAACATTCAAATTTAAATTTATCCTTTATCTTAGTTAAACAAAGATAAGATAAGATAACTACCACAAGCTATATAAAGGGGAGCTAGAGGTCCCCTAAAGTACTCACTCATTTCTCACATACACACCTCTTAGATCCATTCTGATTTGAACGTTAGAGTGCCTTTGTAGGTGCTACCCATGTTACTTCAGAACTCGGATCGTGCCATCATCAAGACCCGCAAGTTTCCAATCTCTTACTCAACTCGTACGGATAACCTTATGTACATTGGCGCCGTCTGTGTAGGCTTGCAGAACTTGGTGGTATGACGGACGAATGCGGGGAGTAACTTTCAAGCCACAATGACCACCCAAACTTACTAGAGGTGAACCGCAGAATGACGGCAATCCCCACCTCATGAGAGGATAGCCAGCGTCGCCCACACCAAACCAAATCACAATCATAAAAAACAACCACCGTGAGAAGGAGACTACAGCTCTAACAAAAGTAGAACGCTCGACGGTCTGAGAGAGCAAGCGCATTGGATGATCCAAGAGCTCCAAGATCGGATACAGACCTTGGAGGATCGGATCATCTCTAAGGAACACTACCAACCGAAGTGCACGAGTGAAGCAATAGATCGCCAAACTGATATCACGGTAGGCACCGGAACAGCAGTAGATCGCGAGAATCTGAGAGCCAAAGGGATTCCAAACAAAGAAGGAACAAACCCGTGATAATGGGAGCCACCATATTCATCGAAAAAGTTCTAAAGGTCAAGGTGTCAAAGGGTTTCAACAAACCAACTAACATGAAATACAACAACAATATGGACCCTTAGGAACACTTAACGACCATCAAAGCCAAGATGAACCTAGAGGGAGCAGCTGACGCAGTCTGGTGTAGGCCCTTCCCGGTAATATTGGCTGGACCGGCGATCAAGTGGTTCAACACCCTCTCAAACAGCTCGATATCCTGCTTTGACGACGTCTCCAAGAAATTTGTGATGCAATTCACCATACGGATTGCGAAAGCAAAACACCCGATCAGCTTGCTCGGAGTCACACAAAGACAAGACAAACCCACAAGAAAATACCTTGACAGGTTCAACGACGAGTGCTTGACAGTCGATGGGCTCACAGAATCCACGGGCAGTCTCTGCCTAACCAACAGACTAATGAATAAGGACTTCAGGAAGCACCTCACAAACAAATCGATCTAGATGATGCACGAAATTCAAATCATGGCAAGGGATTACATAAACAATGAAGAGGTAAGCCAGGTCGTAGCAGTCAATAAATAGTACTACGACAACACTGTCGCATGAAACAATCCACCAACTAAAGAAGCCTTAAAGTTATGACATCGGCCATCCTTCCTGGGAGGGAAAGCTAACCCCAAATCGAGAAGGACTCAACTAAGTTGGTAAACTTTATTTTCTTTTTTATTTTACATTCTTTCTACTTTGTTTTAAGGGCACTCTTTTCTACCCAAAAACAACGGGAGGTTTTAACTAGGCCCCAATTTGTTCAAATTTCAATAAAGCAAGTTATCAATTCAGAAATCATCATTTTCTCTTTTACGTTCATACCAAAACAACAAACGGCACGAACAAAAAGGCCACTCTGGAGACTGATCATCCCCGAGACCAACAAAATGGATATCCAAATAATAAAATAGATATCCAATTAAGTAAACGGCTATCCAGAGATCGATCACCTCGAGGCCAACAAAACGAATATCCAAATAAGTAAACGACTACCCGAAAATCGATCACCCCAAGACTAACAAAACGGATATCCAAATAAGTAAACGGTTACTCAAAAATCGATCACCCCGAGGCTATATCCAAATAACAAAAAATGGTGACCCAGGAATCGATCACCTCGAGGCCAGCAAAACGAATATCCAATAAGTAAATGGCTACCCGGAGATCGATCACCCCCGAGGCCAACAGAACGGATATCCAAATAACAAAACGGATATCCAAATAAGTAAACGGCTATCCAGGAATCGATCACCCCAAGACCAACAAACGGATATCCAAACAACAAAACAAATATTCATATAAGTTAAACGGCTACCCGGGGACCGATCACCCCCGAGGCCAATGAAACGGATATCCAAATAACAAAAAATAGTGACCCGAGGATTGATCACCTGCGAAGCCAACAAAGCGGATATCCAAATAAGTTAAATGGTTCCCATAAACCGATCACCTCCGAAACCAACAAAACAGATATCCAAATAAGCTAAATAAGCAAAGTATTAAAACCGGCCCACCATGCGGCCTAAAATAAGTTCACAATAATGACCCAAAAAGGGCCACACAAAATAAGCATGAGTTAATGCTCTTCCAACACGCGGAAAGCCGAACTTTACCGTAATCCCGCCAATCGGCGCAGGATTATGTCACATCCTTTTCAGGTCCCTCATGGCATCCCGTTAATAGAAACCTAAACTCATCAACAAAAGTGGCGTTAAGGTCTAAGCTAATGACTTTTCAACTCGCGAAAAGCGGAACTCACCAACATCCCGCCAATTGGCGCAGGATGACATCACGTCCTTTCCAGGTCCCTCACAGTCTCCCAAACTATGGAGAACCGGACTCCCCAACAACTCAGCACTAAGACCAAGCAAGCATGTTCTCATTTTTCGGGGGCAACTGTTCCGGACCCAATCTTCGGGTCCTTCTTCGGAATGGTCACCGAATCCGTCAATTCTAAGTTTGGGCCATCTTCACGGCTCAAAGACGGATCAATAACTTCCAATATCTTGACCCAACATTCAAACTTAAATCCATCCCTTATCTTAGCTAAATAGAGATAAGATAAGATAACTACCACAAGTTATATAAAGGGGAGACAGAGCCCCCCTTAAGTACTCACTCATTCCTCACATACATCTTTTAGATCCATTTTGACTTGAGCGTCGGAGTGTCTTTACAGGTATCACCCCCGTTGCTTCAGAGCTTGGATCACACCATCATTAAGACCCTCAAGTTTTCGATCTCTTACTCAACCCGTACGAATAACCTCCTGGCATTAGCACCGTCTGTGGAGACTTGCAGAACTTGGTGGCATGGCGGGCGAACGCGGGGAGCAGCTTTCAAGCCACAATAAGTATACTTTTAAGTGGAACATTGTATATAAGTTAATGGTAGATTGACAACAAAAAATAGTGAAGAATTTTCACATTCAACAAATTCAAGCCTCAATTAAAAAATTAACTATTTTTAGTTAATATTAACTAATTTTTTGAAATTATTTTTTACTTAAAATTTTAAATCGTAATTTAAAAAAAAATAAAAAAACAATCTTATAATTAAAAAATAGGCTAATATTAACTAACTAAAAGTGCTTTACATTCAAAATCCAAAAATTACGTATTCAGAATTTGTATTAATTTAAATTATGGGAACATTCACCTAAAGTTGTTTTTATAAGAAGTTAATAGTTAAAAACAGTTCAATAATAATTTAATTAAATATATTAAATTATCTAATGACTCTCAACTAACAACTTCATATAAAGACAAATGCACGTAAATTTTTATCTTAAATTATATATTATATTTAGTTATGATGACTATCCTTCAAAAACAGTGAAAACCATTTTTTTTTAAATTAAGTGACTAAACACTTTTTCTTGATTTTGCCTTATATTTAATTTAAATCAATACTAACCATTTTTTTTCTTTTTTTTTTTAACGCTAAAAATGTTTAGTTCCATAAACATTACCCTATATTTCATTTATAAAATTTTAAAAACAGAAAAAATAAAAATAAAAATAATAAATGACAATGATAATGAATCTGGCTCAATATTCTGATCAAATAGATGTCTAGTGCTATGACCTTTCTAAAGAACCTATTTTCATAATAAAAAAAAAAAAAGCTCTACATACAAGCCATTAGAGCTTGTATGCTTTACAAGTTTATTAAGCAATAAACCCACAAAACGCGTTGCATGCCCTACGTCCAATACATGCGCTATATAAAGATCCCGCGTATATGTAACTACCAAATTTAAAAGATTTGTTTCCTTCTTCGTTCTCCTTATCATTCTTCTTCTTCTCGTTCTTCTCTCCTTATTTCTAGATTTGTTTTCTTCTTCGTTCTTCTTCTTCTCGTTCTTCTCTCTTTCTAATTCTAGCTTCGTTTCTTTCGATTTTTGTTTACTGAAATCAAAGTTTGGATTCGTTTTGAAGATAATGGATGATTCAACACCTCAGATTCTTAGCTGAATCAGAGCGAAGTGGATTATGAATTTGAATCTAACGAAGTTCCTGAAGTTTGATTTACATACGTTTATTCTGAATTTTGTTGCAGTAATTTGTATAGCATTGTGTAGCTGAATAATTCGTGAACATTGACTGTGAGACTAACGCGTCAACATAAATATGTAGATTGAATGTAATGTATTTGATTGATTATCTGGAATTTATAGCAGACGCTCGGGTGTAGATCAAAACTTGTTTGGGTGTATTTTTTCTGGAGTGTGGGTGTATTTACAGTTTATGGTTTTTTCTGTTATTTTAGTTGAGTTGTTGTCGTTCGGGTGTATTATATGAGACATGATTGGGTGTGTTTTTAGTTTTCGTCATGGTGTATTCTGCAGCCTGTGTATTTACAGCTTATGACTTTTATTGTCATTTTGGTTGAGTTGGTGCTATTCAGGTGTATTATATTACCAATGATTGGATGTATTTCTAGTTTTTGACATGGTGTATTCTGCAGCCTCTCTCTGTTGTTGATGACCAGTTTGTTCCAAAGGTTGGAATGACCTTTACCACCCTTGAAGATGCTGGAAAATTTTACAGGAACTAGTATTTCGGAGATGTTATTTCATTTGACACCACATACAATACAAACAAGCAATAAACTGTCCCTTTTTATGATTCTAAATTAATGTGTTTTATGAATCTGCCACAGAGGTGTATATTGGGTGTTTTTTGGGTGTATACAAAGCATTTGTTGGGTGTACGTAATGATTTTCCATTCTGCACTATGGTAATTTGTTTCAGGTATAATTTGGTTTGTGGTTCTTTTGTCGGGGTGAATCACCACAGTCAGTCAACACTTCTTGGATGCTCTTTGATGAAAAACAAAGAAATTGAATCATTCAAATGGTTATTTCAATGTTGGCTTCGTTGCATGGGAGGAAATGCTCCGAAAGGGTTTTTCGCCGATCAATGCGCATCAATGAAAAGGGCTTTAGAGGCCTGTATGCCAACAACAATTCACCGTTGGTGTATTTGACACATCATGAAGAAGATTCCAAGCAAATTAAACGGGTACAAGGGACATGCAGAAATTGAACAAGAAATAAGCGAAGTTGTTTGGAACTCTCATAGTAAAGATTCATTTGATAGGAATTGAAATGAATTTCTGTTGAATTTTGGTCTTGTGGACAACAAGTGGCTTTCAGGTAATGTTTGTTTAAAATCTGCAGCAGAGGTGTAAATTTAATTTTCTTCGGGTGTATTTATAGTCTGTGTTTTGGTGTATTCTGAAGATCTTTATGAAGACCGTCATATATGGGTTTCAATCTATCTGGATCACCACTTCTGGACAGGGAAGAGAAGCACGCAAAGGATCTTTATGTTATAAAATACTGTTTATTTTTTTTACAATGGTTTAAGGGTTTTGGGTATTAGGGTTTAGGATTTTATGGTTTACGGGATACGGGTTAGGGTTTATGTTTTAAGTGTTTCGTGTTTAGGGTTTTAGGGATAAAGTATTAGGGGGATAGATTTTTTGGCGTATATTCAACGTTCTTTGGGTGTAAAAAATGGCAAGTTATGGATGTATATTTGGTTTGATTTTTTCCTTCATATTATAGTACCTGTAATTCATACATTTTGAATACAGCAGAGAGATTTTAATTATTGAAAGAAATTTTACAATAAATAGAACTATAATTGAAAAATTTTTACAGCATGTGTTCAATTTGTTACAGGACTATATAACATTTACATTAAACAGTGTCAATATCCTCAAAATCTATCTAACAATATGGACTCAATAAAAACGAAGATGGCTTGGACAGTCTTATTGCATTACTTTTCCTAATGGCTTTAGCTTTGTCTAGATTCATGTCATAGAATAGAATCCTGGAAGCATATTCCACTCTAAAGTGGTCCACCTCGTCCTACAGTTAAAAAGAATATTCTGTTTAATCAACCATGTTAATTGAGAAATGTAATACAAAGTTATTTACTTTTTAAACACATTTACCTAGCTGACATTTGTTTCATCTAAGCACACTTACATTTCTTCCAACTTGGTTTCTGGCTGCTATTTTTTCTGAAATAAAAAATACACTCATAGATATCAGCAAGATACACCCAAGGATATAAATAAGATACACCCATAGATATGAGTCAGATACACCCATAGATATCAGTCAGATATCACTCAAACATGCATTAATATACAAGGGCAAGCAACATTACAAGGTCAGGCAATATACACCTATGGACAATCAAATATTAGAACAGTGAAACTGTTGAATATATATTACAGTATATCAGTTCAGAAAAATACACCCATAGATATCAACAAGATACACCCAAGGATATAAATAAGATACACCCATAGATATGAGTCAGATACACACATAGATATCAGCCAGATATCACTCAAACATGCATTAATATACAAGGGCAAGCAACATTACAAGGTCAAGTAATATACACCCATGGACAATCAAATATTAGAACAGTGCAACTGTTGCAGTATATTAGTTCATAAAAATACACTCATAGATATCAGCAAGATACACCCAAGGAAATAAATAAGATACACCCATAGATATGAGTCAGATGCACCCATAGATATCAGTCAGATATCACTCAAACAAGTATTAATATACAAAGACAAGCAACATTACAAGGTCAAGTAATATACACCCATGGACAATCAAATATTAGAACAGTGCAACTGTTGAATATATTACAATATATCAGTTCAGAAATATACACCCAACAAAGTATGTGATATACACCCAACAAGTTACTCCATATACACCCAGCAAATTACGCATTATATTCCAAACAATCAATTACCAGAAGAACTAGAAAAACAACTACAGTAATACCTAGAACAACTAAGAAGAACACTATAACCTAGAACCAAGAATAATAGCAAACCGTAGAACAAGTAAAATATTAAAAACTGTAAAATGAGACTTAGAACAAGAACAGTAAAACCTAGAAGAATGTAGAAGAACAGTAAAACCTAGTTCTTCGTTTTCGAAATCTGGAAAATATAGAATATGAGTGAAATAGTAACGTAACATACCTTAAGTATTATAACTTCGTTTTTTCTTGAGATTCTTGATCGAGAGTTCTACGTTGTGTTGATGGAGAGTTCTGATCTTCGCGACAAGTGCTATCTCTGCAGTTTGGAATGTTGCTCGAAAATGGACGGTTTGTGTTTTCTTTGAACGGGTTGGAGAAGTGGAAGAGTGCGCCATTAAGGAGAGCTATTTGCGAAGAGAAACCGTTTGAGTGGGACGCGTGTAATTTACGCTCCATTCAAAGTGAGATAAGTGCGCGTGTGAATGATGTGTGGGTTGGAAACTTGTAAAACTTGTAGGGCCTTTTTGCTTGTATGTGTAGCAGGTCCGTAAAAAAAAAAGAAGAAAATAAAAAATTAAGAAGGTTTAGATATAATTTAACGTCATTAGATTCTTATTATTATTGAAATTAAAGCATGTCTCTAAATTTTTAGAACATTTACTTACTAGTTATTTATTAAAGGAATTCTCACATTTTCAAATTCAAATTATTGTACAATACAAACGCATTCCTTACTATGTCAATAGCATTATAATCTTTGAAAAACAAATCTATAAATTAAATAGAACACAACATATAAAAGTAAAACTAAGATTTTTGTTTTTGTTCTTGTTGGTGTCATTAAGAAAAGCAATGTTTATATTGAAAGGATTAAGCAAAGGAATAATTATCAAAGGGAATGAAAGGTGTCGTAATCTGATAGAAAACAGGAGCATATTCTTTTGTTATGATTATTATTAGTTGAGTTGTGACCCCATCATCCATCATGAAATTAAAAGATTCCCGAACTCCTCAAATTAGAGAGATTAAGAATCTAATTAAGGCCACCAAATCGAGCAAACTATTAATTAATAAATATAGGTGAAGCTGCTAGTGCTAGCTAATAGCCATAGATTCTCGAATTATGCCGGGAACTGAAAAAGAAATTGGATCTTTTAGAAACTTTCAGCAATGATGAGATTGATGATGAGCACCTAATAATGTTAATTAAATATTAAATAATTAAATAAAAATACGTATATTTCTAGGTTGTTCTATTAAAGCCGAAAGTATAGCAAGTAGAGCCGATTTTCCAAACTTATATTAATTAATAAATAGTATGGGCCGAATGAGGATCCAATGTGCCAACATAGTCATACATAAAAGTTCCCAACCCATGTTGCTGAACTAGCTAGGGAAAGAAAAATGTAAACAGCAGTGTGCTATATATATATATATATATATATATATATATATATATATATATATATATATATATATATACACTCAGAATATTTTAGTTATTAGAATATTTGTCAAAAAATAATGAATGAAGGTAGTTCAACGATATAAAGTGGCCGGTGGGATTCGTTTTATTCATGTAAAAATTGATAATATTGTCATATCATTTATTTGAAGGTAAAATTCCATAAAAAAATAATTATTAGCATTTTCTAGTGAATAAAACGGGGGAAATGATAAGAAGAAAGAACAATGCATATTGCTTGAGAATGAATATATTAGGTTCACACTCAAATACATATTACAAGTGTACATAGCATATAGAAATATATGTGTGTTGTTTTTTTTTTAAAAAAAGAAGAAGAGAAATCTACATATATATTATAGAGAAACACTGACCAGCGCTTATTATTGGGACGCTAGCTAGTATTCGCACAATAACCCTCTCTCTTTTGACAATGTGTTGGGAGATCACAATAAAAATATTTATATGTAAAATAAAATTAGTCACAATTATTATATATTGTTATATATTTATGTATAAATATATATTATTTATTTTATTCTAATATATATTTTATGCTAATAGTTTACTTGCATATATATTTAAACATGATTTAATCATCATTCATACAATTATCATAATAATGGTCACTCTTAACCGAATATCTTTGGATTAGACTATTAAAATTATATCAAAATAATTAACATTAGAAAATCTTTTGATTCAATTTTTAGATAATGTTAGCCAATAAATAATAGCTCAAATGACATAATCTCCTCATATTCAATTAAGAGGTTGCGGGTTCAAATCTCTTATCCTTGGTAAAAAAAAATAGATAATGTTATAGTAAAATTTGAAGATTATTTTTTTAGTAAAAAATGTATGATATATATATATATATATATATATATATATATATATATATATAACATGTTTTTATAAATTTAATAAAAGATTTTAATTTTCACTCAATTTTACTCTTCATCAAAAAAATTTCTTTATATAATTATCTAGTTACATTAATTTTTTTAAAATAATATACACATAATCGATGTTAAAAATAATTACTTTTATTGTTATAACAACAAATAAATATGTCATTTATAACTTCATATATAGAACTTATTTACACTTATCAAAGTAAATCAAACTTAAATTTCAAATATCCATTGATAGTAGAGTTGAAAGTGAGTCAAGCCAACTGATAAATTAGTTTGAGTTCGACTTGTTAATAGCTCGATAAGCTAAACTCGTAAGATGGTGAGCCGAATTTGAGCTTGAAATTGAGTTCATAAATTAAATAAGTCGAACTTAAACTTAAATAAGCTCAATTCATTAGTTCATCAACTGACTCGATTATATATATATATATATATATATATATATATATATATATCCTATATGTATTTAATTTATTATTTTAATATTTTATATATGTATATATACATATAAAATAATAATATATAATTTAACATATATATATTGATTTGTTAAATATATTGATGTATTTTTTTTGTTATATTTAAGTTATAATATTTTTATTTATTTTAATATGGGTTGAATGGATGATGAAATAGAACGTGATAAATTTAGTTATAGAAAAGAATAAGAGAGACACATTTATATATTAATGTTCTTAATTATTTAAAATTTTATAGTCATTTTTTATATATTATTTAATTTTAATGTATGTAAGACATAAGTAAAAAATTTATAATTGATAGTAAATATATAAATTTATTTTTTTCAAATATTTTTTAATATATATAAATTATAATTTATTGATATAAAATTATAGAAGATGTTTCTATTATTTGAGTCAGTTTGTGAACTCGAGCCAACTCATGAATTTCCAGTGAGTTAAATTTGAACTTAAGAAATAGACTTAATTGTTAATAAATCAAACTGTGGACCAAATTCAATTTTCGTGAGCTGAGCTTGCCTGAGTTCCAGCCTAGTTGAACTTGTTAGTGTTAATTAGGGCTGGAATGAAGTGAGTCGAGCTGCGTTGATCTAGACCAACTTCAAGCTGGATTCACGAAAATTGAGCTTGACTCACGGTTTAATCAATCCTATTTTTTAAACTCTAGCTTGACTCACCAAATTCTCACGAACAAGCTTAAATAATAAAAAAATAATTTATAATTCTATATCAATAAATTATAACTTATATATTTAAAAAAAATTTAAAAAAATTAATTTTATATATTGTCTATCTATCAATAAATTATAAATTTTTTATTTATATCTTATATCAAAATTATATATAAAAAATAATAAAATTTTAAATGATTAAAATTATTAATATATATAAAATTATATATTATTATTTCATATGTATATATATAATATTAAATATATAGATTAAATATATATAAAATATAAGTATTAATAATTTTATTTATATATATATAAAATCAAATCAACTCATAAATTAATGAATTGAATTTATTTAAATTTAAGTTCGGTTTATTTAATTTGTAAGGTCAATTTTAAATTTAAACTCGATTTACTAACTTACGAATTTAATTTATTAAATTATTAATGAGTAAAATTTAAACTGTCTCGTGAGTTCGCTTGACTAACGCTAAGCCATAGCGTTGATGAATGCAAAAATGGCACAAGTTAATTATGAATAGTGGGCAAAGAAACTGAAAAAGAAGGGTAATTGCATTGGTGGGGCAGATGGTAGAAGGAAAGTCATAGGATAGGAAAGTAATTAGAGGTAGGGTATAGACTTATAGAGTGAAGGACGTGGGGTAGGAAGTGGGAGACCCTCCTATTCCTCCTCCTATATTATCTCATCATCATATTCATTATTATTCAAACTCCATGTGCTCCTCTCCAAACAAACAAGCTTTGTATTTTTCTTTCTTTTCAAATTCCCTACTCATCATAATAATGCTTCAGTGGGCTCTTCTTACCCTTGCATGTCTGTCACACCCCGCCATTTTCCTTTTTTTTAACTTTTTTCATATTCATAGACATAGGTTTAAGGAAGCAGCACAACATGTCGTTCCTAATAAAAAATTCGAATGTCTGTGACGAAAGCCAAAACTAATTTTTATATGGGTTTCTAGATGGTGAATTGTTTAAATATTATACAGGATGGTGTATAATATATATAGCTGGGAAGAGAGGAAAGAAAAGTGAATTTAAGCTAATAATGTATAATTCTTATTGTTTGAATTCTTTTTTGAAAACTTTTGAAGGACTGAGATTTAGTATTATATTTGTTGGTTTAGAGATTGGTACTAAATTTTTTGTCTTTGCTCTTAAAATTTCAGTATTTTAGTATTTCTAAAAAATAGGAACATAGGGGACTAAAATTTTTAGAAATGCAGACTAAAATTTTAATAATATTTTATACCTAAAAACCCTCATTTTAACTAATTAATTCCAATTTTATCCTTTTGTGTAAATTAAATTAGAGTTTCATTTTTATTTTAATTTCTGTCTCTCATTTTACACCAAATAGAATACTGAGATTTATTTTCATCTCTATCTCTCAATCTCAGTCATTCCATCTCTATCTCTCCACTAAACTTTATAAAATCGCCGTCGATTTAATTTTTTCACAAATTAAAAAATTATAACATTCCGAAATAGCATTGCCTGATTTTATTCTTAAAAAAATTAACGAAAATTGAAATTGCATCGTAAAATTTATTTTTGTCAAAACATTTAAAAATTAGAGGGAATAAAATCCAAGATTTCGATTTTTAAATTCTAAATTTAAAAAAAATTACAAAATACGTCCTCCGATTTTCTGATTAGCAAAAAAAATTTTATATCTGTAAAACACAATAAATATCAATTAATATGTAATTTACACATTGGCATCCGATATAAAAAAAATTGACCCTGTTAGTTTTTTTTTTCCCGTAAAAAAATTTCTTTTCTTTTTCATCATTATGGTATTGATTAACAGTGAAAGCATATTAATTAGTACAAGGTGAAAAGCTAGATAATAAGGAACCCTCTATTTTTTAATATCTTTCTTGACATAGCTATATGCATAGGAGGCAATATGTCAATATGCTCCAACAATTGTGAATTACACATATGACATATGGTATCAATTTTTTTTTTCACTTTGTTTTATTGGCCTCTCATATATTTTGTTCGATTTTGTTTAAAAAAATAAATAAATAAATAAAGGCAAAGGTTAGATGGGTAGTTGTGGTCCATGAATGGCTTGAAACATTCAATGAAAAAAGATACACAAGACGTGGTTAGGCACAGACAGGACCACCAAAACAAATTCTTTAATTTGTAATGGCATATAATTTCTTATTACCTTATGAAACAGCTGGAAAAAAAAAGAGAAAAAGAAAAAAGGGAAGAAGATCAAAAGACAACCTTATACATGAGGTCAGTGAGAGACATGTGCATGGCTCAATTAAACCTACAATTTAGTAGTTACTATATGTTATATATCTTAATTCTCATGTATTTTCTTTTTTAATATTTTCCGAGCATTATTATGTTTATCAAAAAGAAAAAAAAAAAAGATTATTGTTTGTTTCTTCAAACTTGTCATGTCAAATGAAATTGGTAATGGAATTAATTAGGCATGAATATGGATAGTCAATTTCATGCATTACACCATATGTATATTTGATGATGAGTTGGTTGGATGGAAGACAAATGAATTACAGCCACTATTTCTGTAGGCCATATATAATTGATGTATATTTATTGCAATAAAGTAGTTTTTGTTTTTAATTAGCCAACAATATATTTATCCTCTCTTTCTTTCTCTCTCAAATACTCTAATAATGATAAAATAGTATTTAAATGACGCTAAATTCTCTCTTTTCTTTTCCTGAAATATTCTAACACTGATAAAATAGTATTTACTATTTAAAAGATATTAAAGATAAAAAATTTTTTCAAAAATTTTAAAATTTAACATAAACGTACAAATATAAATTAATAACATCTGCACTACCAAAAAATACGTATGTAATTGACAAAAATAATTAATTACCTGACTGACAGAACAATTAGGTGACATTTCTAATTTTTTTTATTTATATCCAACATGAAAAATTATAAAATTTTTAATTCAGATAAAACGAAACCCTAATATCCTTTTCATAGTTTCATGTGTTTTTAATAAACTTCATAAATTGAAAAAAAAGTTAATTTAAAAAGGATTAACTAATTTCTCTCACCATCATACATGTGACTTTGTTCAACTTATTGTATATAAAATGCATGTACTTAATTTTTCTAGTAAAATTTTAGCTATTTTTTTTTAAAGTTAAGAATGAGACTCGAATTTGTGATTTTTAGATCATTATAAAAAAAAATATGCTATTTAAGTCATAATTCGTTGACATAAAACTCTAACTAGTTAATTATTATTATTTTAATATTTTTATCCTGTAAATATTATATTATTATTGATCTAAGATTATATATATATGGAAAAGTGTTTTTAGTAAATTGAATCAATACAATTCTATTTATCTTTGGATATGTATTGTTTCATTTAGTATGGTTCTATTTTTGTCTTTTTTTTTCTTCTAATAAATTGAATTGGGTCAATTTAATTTATATTATTTTGTTGCATATTAATTTAAATTTATCTAATTTAATTTACGTGTAAATAGCTATAATCGAGTTATTTTAATTCGATTTATATAGATATATATAAGATATGGTCTGTAACCAATTTTATTTTAAAATATCCGCTAATTTTTAACTCCATTCATTTTATTAAGATAAATTATCCTAAAAAATGAATAGAGAAGCTGAAAACTAAAAATTACAATGAATTATTATGTATGGAAAGACAAAATTCAAGCAAACTTAATATGTTGACTATCGCATTAGGCGTGTCAATTTATAATCATAAATGAATCACAAAACCATCTTTATCTCTTTCTTCAAAATTGTTATTGACTAAATTAGATGAAAATTTTCGTCTATCCAATTTTAAAAAGGTGAGTTTCGGCGAAGCAATATCATATTTTACTAAAAAAATTTACCAATTGTTATGAAATAACCTTTTTCAAATATTTAAATTGATAGATAAAAGTATATGAACAGTTATATATCTAGTATATTTTTTTGATAATATATACATTTTTTAAAATTTACGTAAACTTTTTGCATAATTTTTTTATTTTCTCGTTTTATTAATTTTATACTGAAATTTTTTTTAGAATTAATAAAAATCAAACTCTATATATTTAAATCATACAAATTGTGATACTATATTATAAGATTATTTTTTAAAAAAATTTAAGCTAATAATAAAAAATACATAAATCATTATATTTCAAAATAAATAATGGTGACAAGCAACAGAACTGCCCCCCATTATTAATCACGAAAAGAATTTTGGACAGCAGTATATAAGAGTAGTAGAGGAGAGTAGAGTTGAAGAGATTTGAGTTTTCCAGTTTAATAATAGCAAATATGAGAGAAAGGAAACAAAAAACAAAAGAAAGATCAGAGAATGATTAAAGGTATTATTGAATTTTTATATTTTTTAAATTAATTCTATCTACAATAATTATCGTTATCGGTTAATTTTTTTATATTAAAAAACAGTGTAATTTATATTAATATTATCATATTTTTGTATAATACATAATATAAATATAATTAGTATAAGTAGAAATTGTGAGTATCAATTAAAAAAAATAAAAAATTAAATAAAAATAATGGGTGATGATTTTCAAAAAATTCTTTTTTTCAAGAAATCGTTCCTACCCATTTCTGTAAAAAAAAAAAAATTCTCTAAAAATTAATAAATTATTAGTTATATATTCAATTCTATATAAATTATTAGTAATATTTTTTTTTAAGTAATTTAAATTTCAGTAACCATTAGCCGCATTTTCTGATTGAGGTAAATTCTATTATAATATGAACGTATTACATCATCCTAACTTTGATATTAAAATTAATTTGCGGTAATTCTCCTTATTAAAAAATGATTAATGACCTCACGTGGAAGTGATAGGTACGTACTATGACACTGTCACACTCCATTCTGAATTTATCCCTTGAAACTCAAAGTGAAACACAAATTTAAAAAAAGGGGGACTGAGTGGAAATTGGCACTGTCCTTATTATATATGTGTGACACATGAATGGATGGAAGATAAGGTACGGCTATATAACGTTGTCCAAACTATGAATAATATTACGGAGTATTTCAATATTACTATATTTCACAATTAAAATTTATGGTCAAAATTATTAAAATATTAATATTTTTAGTATATTTAAAACTCTTTCTAAGATATATAACTAGGATGGAAAAATAAAAATATATAAAATTAATAGTTAAACTAGTTTGTAAAAGATAAAATATTTTAAAATTTATTTTTGAAATATTTTTTTAATTAAATTTATCCATCAAATATTAAAAATTAATCATATTTTTTTAGATATTCTATTAACAATTTTCATGGACAATTAATATTGTAAAAGATTAATTGATAACATATATTATATCTGACATATCTAATTGAATATTCACCAAATATATTTATGAAAATATATTAATTTAATTCTTTACTTCAATTATATAAACTATATTCCTAATATGATTTTGGAGTAAATTGATAGATTTTCAGTTCAATTGGATATGTTAAGTGTTATGTATAATATCAATTAACATTTTACATCATTCGTCATTGACAAAAATTGTTAATTGAATAATTGAAGGATAAATATAATTAATTTATAATTTTTAAACGATTAATTTAATTAATAAAATTTTTTAAAGACTAATTTAACTAGGCAAAATGATATGGTACACTAAAATAAGTGTGGTTGATATAAAAAATGTGTTAAAATATTGGAATTTTTTTGTTGTCCACGGTATCTCCCAATCTAACAAGTCAATGACTAATCCGTCGCGGATCGGAGCTTTATTTAAAGGTCTGCCATTAGCCAATGAATTGCTGCATGCATAAGGCAGGATTCGAACCCCCGATATTTATTTAAGCGGACGAAAAAGCTGACCACTCAACCAACCCAAATTAGTTTATTGGAATTTATTTAGTTGTACGAAATAACATAAGACTTAAGAGGCAGAGAGGGGGAACAAGAGTAAGTGTGAAATGTGTGTGTCTGTGATTATGCTCCACTGGATGGGTTACAAAGGCTGGGTGCAACTATTTTTTGTGTCCTATAAATCACAGACATATGATGTCCTCTCTCTCACACTCACACCTGAAACCAATAGCCCTACTACTTTCAAATCACATCAGACAGTATCTTCCTAAATTTACAAAAACATATATTGTACATGGTTTTTACATCAAAATTATTTTTTTAAAAATAAAAGTCCAAAACCATTTTTTCTTAAAAGAGATTTTCATTTCTTCTTTTCTTTAGTAGGATTCAACAAGTTTAATACATTTTAATAAACAAATAAATAAATTCAATTTCTACAAATTGTAACCATTTAATACATTTTCTTCAACTTTTTTTTTAAAAGTAAAACCCACTAAGTTACTCCGGTTGATATTTAATAATTATATTGCAAAATATTAAAATTTAAATACTAATAAATTGTTATATAAAAATATGTATATTTATATTTATAAAAATTTAATTATTCTATTATGTAATTATGTTAAATTAATTATCATTATTCACCTCCATAAAATATTTTTTATTTAAAATATAATACTAACTAGATTATCAAATTAAAATTATTAAACGGTTAACTTAAAATATTGATCAATATAAATCAAAATTATTGTTTTTAATTTTTTTCTCTTACTTGTAATATAATCTAATTTGTTATTACTTTATCACAGTATAAAAATCGAGTTCAATTAAAATTTGAACTTTCTTTTCAGTTAATATTAGTTAATTTTTGTAAAATTAATTTTATTTTAAATCTTTAATTTTAAATATTGTATTCTAAATACTAAAATTTAAAAAAGGTTTAACAATTATAAAAAACTTAATTAATATTAACCATTTAAAAATTAATTCTTTATACTAAAATTTTGCCAACTAATATAATGACATAATGATCGATGGCCAATATAAAAATAACAATACGACTAGGTATATATTTTTTCAATTTATCCTTTAAACAATTTTTTATTATAATAATTAAAAAAATTAAAACAAACGCATCTAATAGATTTAATATTTTTAATTTAAAATATAAATTCAAAAAACAATTTAAGTAAAACTAAAATTCAACGATTAGTTTTAAACTTTCTAAATCCTAACACATCCAACCTTTAAATATCTCAAAGGTTTCACTCCATTAAACCTTTTACCCACTCATAAAATCTAGATTTGCAGCGCCTCACAGTAGGGTGAACGCGAATCAGATCGAATATGGCCAAAATCTCAGTCCGATTTGTATTAAAATCATCAGATCTAATATCCGCAGTTTTTAAATTTGAATCCGATCCGATCGCATATATTCGCAAAACACAAAAATATTTTTAAAAGCTTATTTTTAGTAAAAAAATATAAACAAAATTCATTTTTTCTACTCTTTTAAATATGTTTGTTCTTAAAATAATATTAAACATACTCTTTTAAATAATAAAATTAAAATAATACAACATATATGATAATTATTAGTTAAAAACTTAAAATAAAATTAAAAAAAATATTTACTTATTTATTTATTTTTGTGGATCTGCGGATATGCGGATACCTACATAAAATTCGCAATCTGATCCTATTAGTGTGCGAATCGGATCTATATCCGCAATTTTCAGAAAAAATTCGGATAAACACCGCGGATATGCGGATCAGATCCGATCCATAAACACCCATATACCTCAAACTCCTCCCCGTTGCCGCGCTCCTTCTCTACCCTGCGCTCCTCCCTCGAGCCGTGCTCTTTCCCCGTACTCCTCCCATCTTCGCCGTGCTCCAATTCTATACCGGAATTTGGATGTATTACGTGCTCTTCGTCTTCCCCGCCTCCTCCAATAAAGATTCTATCTTTCTAATATATGTTTTTGTTTGTATTTGAAAAAAAAGCTTTACTCTTATGTTTTTGTTTGTATTTGAGGGAGGAAGGTTCATTCTTATAAGAATGGCTTTGAAGTTATCATATCTAAATAAACATAGTAATTGTTGTCTTTCACATTATTCATCTTTTTATGATTTTTGATAATTTTAGATGTATTTACAAAATATTTGGTTTGTTATTTTAGATGTGTTTACTTTATTTTACTAAAGAAATCTATATTATATGTATTTTCAGATGTGTTTTAAAATATTTTATTTATTATTTATTATTTTAAATGTGTCTTGAATATAGTTAAAAATTATATCATAAATCAAATCACTTTTTTCAAAAGACACCACTAAAAAATTATAAATAATACTTTCCGACCACTTTATCTTTTTAGTTCTATGTTTTTGTTTATATTTGAGGGAGAAAACTTCATTTTTGTAAGAATGATTTTGAAGCTATCATATCTAAATAAACATAGTAAATGTTATCTGTACGCTTAATAGTATCCATCTTTTTATAATCTTTAATAATTTTGGATGTGTTTATAAAATATTTGGTTTGTTATTTATTATTTTAGACGTGTTTGCTTAATTTTACCAAAAAATTATATTATATGTATTTTTTGATATATTTTAAAAATACTTTATTTATTATTTTAGATGTGTACCTAATAATGCTTAATAAAAAAAATTAAATTAAAAAAAAATTTTATAAAGTCAAGTACATATAAGAAGATAGTGGTATATGTTTAATTGGTTTCCTATTTTTTTTCTAAAAAAAATATATTTTTAACATTCCAAAATAAAATAACTACGTACTAGGAGCTTAATAGTGTAAAAAATTTAAAATGGAGAGAATTAAGAGATATAAAAAGTAAACTAAATCTTAATAGATACTATTTTTTAAAAAATAAAAAAAATTAGTAACTAAAAAATTATTATAATTTAATAATTTAATTTAAAAATTATTTAAAAAATATATTTTAAAGAATGAATAATATTTCTCCAAAAATAATTCGCAAAATACCAACAAACACTTATATTTTGTTAATGGACAACAATTTATATTTGTACTATCTTTTGCGAATATCTCTTTTATACATTTTTTAGGGTATAAAAGACACAAAACCTAAACTAAAACTAGTAACTTCTTTGTACATTTACTTTATTTTGGTAAAATATATTCTTGTAATAAAAAGATCTCTAACGCAGGTTTTTTTTTTATTTATAAATAAAATAAATATTTTATTTATCAATATGTATATTATTGATGAGTGTATTTATATTTTTATATTACTATTACACATCTTGAATACACATTATAAAAATAATTAAATATAGAGTTTGAATATTGTGCACCAAAATATGTTATCGTAGATATACATATCTAGGGTGTTGTGCATCGAAATAAAATAAAAAAATTATTTTATTTTTTTATTTCATCTAATTTTATTTAAATAATTTAAAATTTTTATTTTATCCAATTTTTAAATTATAACAATTTATAATGTTCAAATTTTAAAATATTTTTTTACCGAAGATAAGGAGATTTGAATCTGCAATATCTTAGATGAATATAAAGAGATTATACCATTTGAATTATAACTCATTGTAACATATTTCAGGTACACTTAACTGAATTGATATAACATATTCGAAACACCCAAGATTTTTCTTTTAACTTGTAATATATCTCGAGTACAAAATATCCAAACTTTATATTTAATTATTTTTTTATCCTGTATACCCAAAATGTATAATGTAAATATAAATCATTAATCTTTTATGCATTATACATTTCAATAAATAAAATATTTAATTAAAGAAACCCTCTAATGCATGGTAAGCACGGGACAGTGGGAGGACATGAAAAAAAAAAAAAGTAACACACAATAACATGTGGAGCACATGAATTTCACTTCTTTTTCTCCATAAGATATATGGTTTGAAATCAAAGAGAATAAATAAATAAGTAAAAAGAGCTAGGCTGCCGAGAGAGAATAAAGCTTGGCAGTTTGTAAATTTTAAAATATATAAAATTTAATTTTCATGAATTAATAATATAAAAAAGTATACAAATATTAATAAATAAATATATTGTTATATGAAAACATTTTTAAATTTATGGACACAATAACAAAATTGATTAAAGGTAAAGTGAGACAATGGAATGTGAGATTTGACCTAGAAATTAAGCTAATCATACTCTAAACTCTAAATAATTTGATCTCTTTAACTAATATATATATATATATATATATATATATATATATTATATATATATATATATATATATATATATATATGTATGCTTCGAATATATATTTTGCTTAACATATTAGTACTCTTTATGTATATATTCTCATTTTATATACGCTCCAAATAAACCCATCAAAATAAAAAAAAAAATGAAAAGCGTACATATATATAATAGTGAAAATTTGGATGTGAAAGTCGTTAGATAAAAATTTTGTACATCTAATATCTCTTAATTATCAATTTTACATGAAGTCGACTGTACTTGTGTTTTTACCATATATAATATATCTGTAATTTATATAGCATAAACATAAAAGAATCTAATCTAATGAGATATATATAGCTAGGCATTCAAAATCATTTGCGTATCATTTGTCCTTAAACTCAATAATAATGCACCTTAGTTCTGTGTCCATAGACCCCGAGTCATTTCTACCTTTATTTGTTGTAGAGATTTACATGAATGCCCTTCCCTCTTATAGAAGTAGTGGTCAATAACTGTGATTCCGTGAAAGTAAGCTCTAATTTTGCGCTCCAATTCTCATATTGGGCCTAATATTATAGTCGGTCGAAAAACGCTTCTCAAAATAAAGAAGATGTGCCGAAGAGCTTTAGCTCAAGTGGCACTTCATCCCCTCTCCACTATTAAGGTCTAGAGTTTAAACTTTAGAGGTTACATTTGAGGAAAAAATATGATAAATATGTGAGGAGTATATGAGTGTATTGTGTATTTAAAATTGGAAGTTGTCCAATCTATTGAGATACTTAAGATTGGAAGTTGTTCAATCTACTAACCAAATAAAATAAAATAAAATAAAATAAAGAACATGTCAAAAAAAACATAATCTAGATCATATTATAAAAAATCTTACGTACATTTTTCATGAATCTATTTGGATTCTTTTTTAAATACTATAAATAAAAAACTTAAACATATATAAAAAATATGTTAGCTACTCTAAATCTTTATGTATTTTAAACTATTATTAATTTGAGTGTTAGAATCTCTTACAAATGCATCTTCATTTAAAAAAAAATATTAATTTAGAACAAAAAGATCTGTTATAATTTTGTGTCTTGATCTTATAAATTTTTGTTCCATCATTATAAAAGATAATTCTAAATTCACTTTCAAAAATTCGAACAGAATTAAATTAAAATCAAGCAAGATCAATTGAAATAGTAATTACACTCAAGAGAGCTTCACTTTCATTGTTATGATGGAATTATTCTTCATATTTAAGTAATTTTAACATTTAAATTCATCTAAGTGATTTGAGTTACGCGCTTCTTTTTCTTGCTTTATTTTCCTTCGCGTTGTTTCTTCTTTCAAACTCACGTATGCGTTCTCTTCTTCTTCTTCACTTCTAATGCTACGTTGTCTTCTTCTTCTCCTTCTTTTTTTATTATTTTTCAATTTCGTTACTGTCGTCATCGTTATTGTCATTGTCTTATTCTAATACGCAACGTCGTTATCGTTATCGTTATCATCAAATTTTTGTCATATTGATGACATTATCTGATCCAAAATTGATTTGGATATATTTTTGTTCAAATTTGACTTGGTCTGTGTTTGTTTTAAAACGAGTTTGTTTGTGTATCGTCATCACTAAGCAATTTCATTTCATTTGGAATTTAATTTTCGGTTCATTCTGGATGTAATTTCGGTTCATTTTTGAGTGAATTTCTTATCATTCAATTTTGTTTGGGTACTTATTTTCGAACACAATCATTAAATAATTTTTATTTATTCTGGATTTAAATAAGGTGCACTTGGTCTGTGATTGTTTTGAAACGAATTTGTTTATGTATTGTCATCTTGCTAGTAATTTCGGTTCATTCGAAATTTAATTTTCGGTTCATTTTGGATATAATTTCGATTTATTTCTGAGTAAATTAAGATGCATTTAGTCTCATTGTTATGCACAATTCAAAACTATCCCTCTTCACATCCTCTCTTGAAAGGAATAAAAGTAAGAAAAAGAGAAGAAAAATCAACAAAAAAGAAGAAATTATTCTTGTCTTGTTCTGCTTCTCCTTCTTGTTTTTCCTTCTCGTAATTCTTCTTATTTTACCCTTTTAACAATAATAAAAACATGAAAAAATCAAATAAAGAAGAAGAAACGCATAATGCTATAAAATCACTTGATGGATTTGGATGTGTTTTTATTCACGATTCAATTTTGTTTGTATGCTTGTTTTCTGTGATGTGATCATTAAATAATTTCGCTTCATTTCTTAGTTTAATTTGTAATTGAGGTTCATTTGGTCATGTTTTGCTTGAATTTGTTGTATTTAGGTCATGTTTGCTTGTTCAGATCCAGAAATGAATTGAATGTATTTTTATTGACGATGATTGAGTCTTTTTGTCTGCTTGTTCAAATCGTAAACTAATTTCATTTCATTTATGAATTAACTGAAGTTCAATTGATCATTATTATTTTCAAATTATCATTTAATAAGGTCACATCATTTTCCTATTACTAAAAAAATGGCTAATGTATATCAAACTTAGTTTAATAGATTGTTTTATTGGTTTTGATTTTCTGTGGTACGATTATTAAGTAATTTTGGTTCATTTTTAGTTTAATTTCGGTTCATTTTTTAGTTTATTAATTTTGGTTCATTTCTTGTTTTCAAACTGAATTTGTGTGCCGCAATCATTAAATAACTTCGGTTCATTTCTGAGTTAATTAATGTTTGTTCTTCATTTTTTCATTCTTATTTCATTTTTTTATAATTCATCTTATTTCAATACGTATAAGAAGAAGATGATAATAATGATAATAATAATAATAATAATAATAATAATAATAATAATAATAATAATAATAATAATAATAATAATAATAATAATAATAATAATCTCACCGTACTACTCTCTTTTTCAGAAAACAATAAGAACAAAACTAAAAGTCTTTAATTACAAATTAACAATAAACTATTAATAATTATCATAATAATATTAAATTTATTTTATAATTTATTTCTTTAATCATGATAACACGTGCTAATACTAATAATAACTATAAAAACTTTAAAATAATAAAAAAAAAATTACACACTCTACCAAACAAGTTCAGACTAAAACATATTCTACATGGTATTCACTTTCTTAACTAACATACCTAAATAATAATAAACAACTACAAAATATTTTGTTAATAAGTAAATATTTTGTTATACTAACAACTATTATTATTACCTACATTCACATTATAATAAGAACTAAATAATTGATTGAAGCAACATTCTTTTGCAATCTCTCTCAATCGTAGTGGTTTTTTTTTTTTTTTAATTTCTCTCAATCTTAGCCATATATTCTCAACTTTATAAAAATGGTTACTGTTCATACCCTGACCCAATGCTAAGGGTCCAGGTCCAACCAAAAGGCTTGATCCAATAGATTAAGCCTAGCAAAGCACCGACCTCCACTAAAGAAGTCGGTGTCAACCACGACTTAGTATAAAGAAGTCGGATATGAGATTAGCTGGCAGACAAACACTCATTTAAACGAGTAACCGCCCCTAAAATCTCTCTAACCACTTCATGAAGCCATATCTTAACCTCCCTAAGATAATGGGACGGTTAATATCCTAAAGATACGGCACTACTCCAACGGTGGTTATTGGCTCACCACTATAAGTACTCTGACACTCCTCAGGTATCTCTAAGCCCAATACTCTCTAGACCTGCTCACACTCTTGCTAACTTAGGCATCGGAGTGTCTTTGCAGGTACCACCCCCCATTCGCTCACGCGAGCAAGTCGGACGGAGCCTCCCGAGTTGCAGATTCATTCGGAATTCTCCTCCTTCATACACTTGGGCCACTCAACGCCATCCTGCTCATTTATCTCCGGTTACCCACAGTAACATTGGCGCCGTTGCCGGGGACCCGAGAGAGCATCCATTAATGGCGGACAGATCCCACGAGGAAGGCCATGCAGAAACAGATTCTGAACAAGAAAATCTAGGCATGGGTAATAACGACGAAGACCTGGCCCTACACCAGGAAGATAATAATCAACACAGAGAGGGTACCTCTGGAGTGAAGAATCCGAAGGTAAACTCCTCAGATGGGCGCGAATCAGAGAAAGGCGGACCATCCCACGTAGTTGAATTAATGGGATTAGTCCACAGCCGCCTAGAACAATTGGAGCAAGAGCGGGAGAAGCAGAAGGAAACTGAAAGGTACCTCAAAGAGGAGATGGAACGGCGGAAAGAGTTAGAAAGAAAACTCTTACAGCTAGAATCCTCCCTTAAGGGTCATAACTCCCGCGACGGTCAAGAAGATCAACTCCCGGGTGGAGAGGATCCTTTCTGCGAGGACATAATGAGGGCAAAAGTTCCGAGAAACTTCAAAAGCCCTGATATGAAGGAAGTTTTTGAGGAGGTTCTCAATTCAGAAAGATAAAGTGAAACATGCACCGAGCCTCCTGGGAATAAAACAGGAGGTCGGAGAGTCTTTACGAGCCTATATGGAAAGGTTCAATAAAGCATGTCTAGAGATTCAAGACCTGCCCACAGAGGCAGTCATAATGGGGTTAGTCAATGGACTTAGAGAAGGTCCCTTCTCGCAGTCCATATCTAAAAGACACCCCGTTTCTCTAAGTGATGTACAAGAAAGGGCGGAAAAGTACATCAATATGGAAGAGAATGCAAAGTTAAGAGACCTGAGTTGGCGACCTGGACCCCCTCCCTCATCTAAAGAGAGGGAAAGGGAAGCCAAGAAAAAGGAAGAGCTCGGTCTCGAGAGGCCCAGGAAATATCACTCTTATACTCCTCTAAAAACTTCTATAGTGGATGTATACAGAGAGATTTGCCACACTGAAAGGCTGCCACCCCCTAGACCTATTAAAAACAAAAAAGGGGGAAGCCGCGGCGACTACTGCGAGTACCATAAAATATATGGTCACTCCACCAACGATTATTACGACCTCAAAAATGTGATAGAGAAGCTGGCTAGGGAAAGTCGGCTTGATAGATATCTCATGGAAAGGTCGGACACTCACGGAAAGAGAAAGCGAGATGATATGGATAGAAGAGATCCACCACCGCAGACTTCAGAGAGACATATTCATATGATCTCAGGAGGATTTGCGGGAGGAGGACTCACTAAATCCTCTCGCAAAAGACATCTCAAGAGAGTCTATCAAGTCAGGGAAGAGTCACCCGACCTCCCCACTATTTCATTTACAAAAGAAGATGGGCAAGGGATAATTCCCGGGCATGATGATCCCGTGGTGATAACTATGATCCTAGCCAATGCCCATCTCCACAGAACCCTAGTAGACCAAGGAAGCTCGGCAGACATCCTTTTCAAGCCCGCCTTCGACAAGCTAGGGTTAGATGAAAAAGAGTTGAGAGCCTACCCCGACACCTTATATGGATTAGGGGATACGCCAATAAAGCCGCTGGGATTCTTGCCCCTTCACACCACTTTTGGAAGAGGGGAAAAATCAAGGACCCTGAGCATAGACTTCATAGTCATTGATGAAGGGTCAGCCTATAATGCCTTAATCGGCAAAACTACCCTTAATCGCCTCGGGGCAGTGGTATCCACTCCTCACCTTTGCATGAAATTCCCAACCCCAGCGGGAATAGCAACGGTGAGGGGAGACCAAAAATTGGCAAGAAAATGCTACAATGAAAGCCTAAATCTGAGAGGAAAGGGCAAAGAAGTCCATACCATAGAGCTCGGCGGCACAAGGGCCAGAGAAGAGCTGCGACCCCAACCGGGAGGAAAAACCGAGGAGATACAGGTTGGTGAAGAGGAAGGGAAAAACACTCACATAGGAGCCAACCTAGGGGAAACTCTAAAACAAGGGTTGACTAAGCTCCTAAGAGATAATTCCGATCTCTTCGCCTGGAAGGCCTCCGACATACCTGGGATTGACCCCGAGCTCATGTCCCACAGGCTCTCGGTTTACCCGAGATCCCGACCTGTACAACAAAGAAGACGCAAACTCGGCCCGGAACGAGCCCTAATAGTGGAAGAACAAGTACAGGCCCTCTTAGAAGCCGGCTTTATTAAAGAGGTCAAGTATCCAACATGGCTAGCCAATGTGGTGCTAGTCAAAAAACAGAATGGCAAATGGAGAATGTGCGTCGACTATACCGACTTGAATAAGGCATGTCCTAAGGACCCTTATCCCTTACCAAGTATTGATGCCCTGGTAGATTCCAGCTCAGGGTACCAATACCTATCATTCATGGACGCTTACTCGGGATATAACCAAATCCCGATGCACGAACCCGACCAGGAGAAAACGTCGTTCGTCACACCCAGAGCCAACTACTGCTACGTGGTTATGCCATTCGGATTAAAGAATGTGGGAGCCACATATCAAAGATTGATGAATAAAGTGTTTTCTCCCCACCTAGGGAGCTTGATGGAAGTATACGTCGACGACATGCTAGTAAAGACCAAGGAAGAAGTCGACCTCTTAACCGACCTCTCACAAGTCTTTGACACTATAAGGTTGCATGGGATGAGACTAAATCCTGCAAAGTGCGCCTTCGCGGTCAAGGCAGGAAAATTTCTAGGGTTCATGCTAACACAGAGGGGGATTGAGGCCAATCCCGATAAATGCAGAGCCATCCTAGAAATGAAAAGCCCGACTTGTTTGAGAGAGGTTCAACAGCTCAATGGCCAGCTTGCAGCCCTCTCCAGATTATTGGCAGGATCGGCACTAAAATCCCTTCCATTATTCTCTTTATTAAGAAAGGGATGCCGATTCGAATGGACTCCGGAATGCGAGGAGGCGTTCCAAGAGTTCAAAAAGTTCTTAAGCCAACCTCCTATCTTAACCCGACCAGTACCAGGGAAAGACCTCGTTTTATACTTATCCGTAGCAAACAAGGCTGTCTCTTCAGCCCTGATAAAAGAAGACGAGGTCGGACAGCACCCGGTCTATTTCATCAGTAAGGTACTACAAGGCCCTGAACTAAGATACCACAAACTTGAAAAGTTTGCCTACTCCTTAGTGATAGCCTCACGAAGGTTACGACCTTACTTCCAGGCTCACACAATAAGAGTCCGCACAAACCAACCCATGAAGCAAATCCTCCAAAAGACGGATGTTGCAGGGAGAATGGTTCAATGGGCGATAGAGCTCTCCGAGTTTGATTTGAGATATGAAACTCGGACAGCAATTAAAGCTCAATGCCTCGCCGACTTCGTAGCAGAATACGCAGGAGACCAAGAGGAAAAGCCGACTACATGGGAACTCTATGTAGACGGATCCTCCAACAAAACAGGAAGCGGCGCAGGCATAATATTGGTAGATGAAAGAGGAACCCAGATTGAGGTTTCTCTAAAATTTGAATTCCCAGCCTCAAATAATCAGGCAGAATATGAAGCCTTGATTGCTGGGCTAAAATTAGCAGAAGAAGTCGGTGCTACAAAGGTGATGATATACAGCGACTCGCAAGTAGTGACCTCCCAAATAAGTGGAGAGTATCAGGCAAAGGACCCAAATATGAAAAGGTACTTGGAAAAAACTCTGGAGCACCTTGGGTGCTTTGCAGAAACCGAGGTCAAACACATAACTCGGGATCTAAACAGCAGAGCGGACGCCCTATCCAAGTTAGCAAGTACCAAACCAGGAGGAAACAACAGAAGCCTGATTCAAGAAACCCTCCAAGAGCCCTCAGTTGCAAAAACAGAAGATAAGCAGGAGGTACTTGAGGTAGTCGGTTTAAACCTCGGATGGATGGATCCCTTAGTCGAATACCTAAAATTCGACATCCTCCCTAAAGAGGAAAAAGAAGCTAAAAAGATCCGAAGGGAAGCACAGCATTATACTTTGGTGAGAAATGTCCTCTACCGAAGTGGGATATCAACACCATTGTTAAAATGCGTACCAACCTCAAGAACCGCCGAGGTATTGGAGGAAGTAGATAGCGGGATCTGCGGGAATCATCTCGGAGCAAGGTCACTAGCCAGAAAAATAATCCGAGCTGGATTCTACTGGCCGACCTTGCAAAAAGATGCCACAGACTTTGTGAAAAAGTGTCAACCATGTCAGATGCATGCAAATTTCCACGTAGCTCCACCAGAAGAGCTCATCAGTATCACTTCTCCCTGGCCCTTTGCAAAATGGGGAATGGACTTGTTAGGTCCTTTTCCCCAAGCACCAGGACAAGTCAAATACTTGATCGTGGGAATAGATTACTTCACAAAGTGGATAGAAGCAGAACCATTAGCCACTATCACCGCTCAAAGAAGTCGCAGGTTCCTCTACAAAAACATCATCACAAGGTATGGAATACCTTATTCCATCACTACAGACAATGGAACCCAATTTACCGATGCCACCTTCAGAAATCTAGTAGCCAGTCTGAAAATCAAGCACCAGTTCACCTCGGTGGAACACCCACAAGCCAATGGGCAAGCCGAGGCAGCTAACAAGGTCATACTGGCAGGATTAAAGAAGAGACTACAGGAAGCAAAGGGAGCTTGGGCTGAAGAGCTCCCTCAAGTGTTATGGGCTTATAGGACAACTCCTCAATCCGCCACAGGAGAAACACCCTTCCGACTAGTCTATGGCGTAGAAGCCATGATTCCAATAGAAATCAATGAGCAAAGCCAAAGGGTAATTCTCCATGACGAGGTCGAAAACATACAGGGGCACAGAGAGGAACTCGACTTGCTCCCCGAAGTCCGAGAAGGTGCCCAAATAAAAGAAGCAGCGTTAAAACAAAGGATGACTGCCAGGTACAATAAGAAAGTCATTCGAAGAACGTTTGCATCAGACGACCTAGTCTTAATTAGAAACGACATTGGAGTCAACAAATCAGGAGAAGGAAAGCTCGCCGCAAATTGGAAGGGACCATACAAAATCAAAGAAGTATTAGGGAAAGGTTATTATAAAGTAACCGACCTAAGCGGAACTGAGCTACTAAGGTCGCGGCATGCTTGTAATATGAAAAGGTACTACAGTTAAAAGCGAACTCTACTCCCTGATGTACTCTTTTCCCAACTTCATGATTTTTTCCCAAAGGGTTTTTTCTGGAGAAGGGTTTTTAACGAGGCATCATAGTAGAGACTAAGGGAAAATAGGCTATCAAGACCCTTAGTAGCAAGAAGGTACCTTCCCAATTAATAAAGATCTTTTTCATTTACAATATCTCTTATAATATCCTTCTTTATTTTTCTAAGTTTTTCTACGAAACGCGCCGACTTAAGCTCGACAAAACGTGAAAATCCCATGAACCGACCTAGACAGTCGTCAGGATAAAGCGACGAGGTACAAGTCGGCGTAAAGAGGTTATATGAGTCGATCGTAAAAACTCAGAAAATGAATCCGACTCATAAGTTGGAACAACATTCCGAGTAGGAAAGCTCGGAAATACACCGATCCTTAAATCGGAACGTAGAACCGAGTAGAAGAAAAACGCATCGCAAAAATAACCTAAGTCATAAGAACTCGCTAAAACGAAAGTCGAGTATGAGGAATAACAAAAGAGATATGAAAACCTAAGAAGAAGTTTAAAGGGCATCCCAAAAAAGTCCTTAAACGAGAAAGTCCGAAAGACAAACAAATAAAAAGGTTTTCAGAAAGAGATCAAAAGGATTTTCAAAATATCGAAAAGCATACACGCACAAGGTAACTCAAAACCCTTATCCAAAAAAGGGCATTTATTTTCATACCCTTATTTTAAAAGGCATTCGCCAGAAATGCTTTTGTTTACGGCCTTAAAAGGCCAAAGGAAAATTGTTCACACAACTATCAACAACACATAAACAAGTTTAAAAAAGGGGGGACTCACAGGCCGAGCCCCCATATAGCCGTAAAAAATAAAATTATCTTTTCAAAGGAGTAGAGGAATCATCACCAGACTCAGGAGGGGCGCCGCCAGGACCAGTCGGAGGAACGGAGGAAGAACTCGGAGCATCTTTAGAATGAGGAGGAGACTCAATAATCCTCTGCCCCCGAGTCTTCAAATCTGACTCGGAAACAACCTCGGGAACAGGAGGATCCACGATAGCACCATTGATGACGACTTTATCAGGATGTAAAGGAGAAAGGTCCAAGTCGGGAGCGATAACTCTGACTTGTTCCAAGAAAATTCTCCAAGACTCCTCGGCACCATCAGCAATAGAGTCCTCCAACTCGGCGTATGCGTTCCGAGAATTCAGCAAGTCCTTCCTCACAGCCACAATATCCTGAAATAAACTGTGGTAGCTGTCTTGTGCCGTTTTCCTCAAATTTGCCTCCAAAGTACATTGAGCCCGCAGCTTACCCTCCTCCTCCTTAAGGTGATCCATCTCCTTCCTCAATTTATCTCTCTCCTCCTTCAACTCCTTCTCATGTTTTTCAAAAATAAGAAGCCTCCCCTCCAACTCCTCAACCTTTGAGGTGGCCCCCAAAGAGCTAAGGGGAGTCTTCTCAAAAAGATCCAAAAGTTTGCCACAAACACCCGCTGCCCTAAAACTCTCCTCGGCCATGGTGGTAAGGTGGTTTCGAACAGAAACATCATCCATACTTATAAAATGATAGATGTTCTTTCGGACGAATGCCAGAGCATCCGCCTTAACCCCACCATCAAAAGAAGAAGAGCCAGACTCTGAAGTCTTACGCTTCTTCTTCTCTGGCTCAGAAAGAAGTTGGGCAGAAGGGAGTGGCCGAGATAAAGTTGAAGAAGAAAGTATAATGGGTTGAGAGGGAGTGCCAGTATTTTTAGGAGGAGGAGGAGGAGGAGAGGTGATCGCCCTGGCACCACCAGACCTAGCTCGGGACTTCGCCTTAGCCTCCTGCACTCTTTGATAAGCCTCATGAGCATTCTTCCTTGCCATATCTACAAGAAAACAACTAACAAAAGTTACAAGTCGGTAACACTCAGTCGGTAGAAACAGGTCGGAAATATGAAAAACCATTCACTACCTATTTGCGACCGAACGAAAGTCGGCGTCCCCTGGAGGATCTTCCTAGTATCCAAGTACGGGGCCCTCCCCCACGCTTCTCGGAAAAACCCCACAATGGCCGCCTCCACCTCGTCCAGGTCATCTGGACCATACTTTTCACAGGGGGAGGCCGCCAACCAATAAAGGGGAAAGCGAGGGGAAGAGTGCTCATCAAGGAAGAAGGGATGGTGACCCTCTACAGCTTGTACTTTGAAAAAATAGTTTTTGAAGTCATGAAAGGATTCGTCGAGAAGGGTAAAAATCCTCCGACCTTGTATGGCTCGGAAGGATACCCATTGCTGTTTGTTGTTTAGCCCACTAAAGGGCTTAGTCATATGAAAAAGAAAGAAAAAAATCCTCAAAGAGGTCGGAAAGTCCAGAGCATGACTTATAAATTGATAAATCTTCAGAAAACCCCAAGAATTGGGGTGAAGTTGAGTAGGGGCAACTCTACAGTGATGCAAAACAGATATTTCGAAATCCGAGAAAGGAAGAAAAACACCCAAACGGGTGATCATACATTCATACATGAAGAAAAAATGAGGGGCCGCCTCATTAACTCTCTCAAAACAAACCCGGTCCTCCAGACCCGGGGCTATCAGTTCGTATTTTGGCTCGTCCTCCTCCGAAGTACAGAGCCGGTGATGAGTACGAAAATGAGTGATAAACTCAGCATCGACCAGGGGTTCCTCCCCAAGGACAGTGTCATCAACCCACAGAGAAAGAACATATACGGAAGCCATTTTTTATATATAAAGAAAAGTGGCAGAAACCTACAAAAGGAAAAAAGAAAAAAGAAAAATCAAAAAACACGGCTCCTAAAGAGGAAAGATACGAAGCTAGAATCTACAGGCCAACCTATCTACTCACAATACAAAACATGCAAACATAAGGCATGACATGGAAGAAACAAAACTAACCTTTAACCGAAGAAATGAAGGCTGGAGAAAACGGAAATCTTCGAACACAAGAATACAGCACGAGCAAGGCAAGAAAAAGTTTGAAAGATTGCAGAAACGGAAAAACGAAAGAGAGGGAAAGTATTTATAAATAGGCTAAGGGGCATAATGGTAAAAACGAGGCAGTCATTAATGAGATTGCACCGTTACCAAAGCCCTCAATCCCTAAATGCTTCCTCAACGGACACGACGCTTGAATTGACGTAACTGTCAGAACAAAAGGTCGCGAAAATCACGTCGGTTTCAAAACCCGTGAAAGTCGGCTACAAACCCGAGTTAAATACTTGAACCCAAGCCTTAAAAAAAGATCTCGGGCTCAAGTAGGGGCACTGTTCATACCCTGGCCCAATGCTAAGGGCCCAGGTCCAACCAAAAGGCCTGATCCAATAGATTAAGCCTAGCAAAGCACCGACCTCCACTTAAGAAGTCGGTGTCAACCACGACTTAGTATAAAGAAGTCGGATATGAGATTAGCTGGCAGACAAACACTCATTTAAACGAGTAACCGCCCCTAAAATCTCTCTAACCACTTCATGAAGCCATATCTTAACCTCCCTAAGATAATGGGACGGTTAATATCCTAAAGATACAGCACTACTCCAACGGTGGTTATTGGCTCACCACTATAAGTACTCTGACACTCCTCAGGTATCTCTAAGCCCAATACTCTCTAGACCTGCTCACACTCTTGCTAACTTAGGCATCGGAGTGTCTTTGCAGGTACCACCCCCCATTCGCTCACGCGAGCAAGTCGGACGGAGCCTCCCGAGTTGCAGATTCATTCGGAATTCTCCTCCTTCATACACTTGGGCCACTCAACGCCATCCTGCTCATTTATCTCCGGTTACCCACAGTAACAATTACTAACAATTCTCTTAAGTGATTCTAACCCCAATAATCTTTGGCCACAGTTTTTGATTGAGGTAAATTTTAACATTATAATAGTATATTATACCATTTTATTATAATATAAATATATTATGGGGCCATCTAGTGTACAGATGTGTCTGTACAGATTTTTGTCCTTTTGTGGCTGAAAAAGCGTGTCATTAAAAGTGTTGCTTAAAGAGAAAGTGTTACCCTTAATCGTTAACTTGGCTCTGATACCAATTTTTAGATGTAATTTCTTTTTTCAAAATTTCTATTTTCAAAATTTCTATTAACTCTTCATATTTTGCTTCGAATAAGTTTATAATTTGTATAGATTTGGTTGGTGGTACTTTATAGTTTACAATTTCATAAAAAGTATTGATAATTTCTACTAATTCTGATTTCATTTTTATAGTTTTTCAATCTTGTTTTAGTTTATAATATTCTTTTTTGCATGGATTATTGTATATAAAATCTTTTATCTGTTTGTCTTTCTCTTTAATATAATTTTTCAAATCTTCAATAACCTCTTTTATTTCTACACTTTCTGTTGTTTCTAAATATCTTTTTAATTTTTCAACTTCATTCTCCATTTTTTCTTTCAACAGCTTTAATTCTTTTAAGTCATAATATGGTTTTCCAGACATTTATAAATTTTTTAAGTTTAGCTCCAACTTGTTTATATTTATTCTTATTTCTATCCTTTTTATTATAAGGTCATTAATTTCGAACTGAAGATTATTTAATTCCCTTTTATACTCCTTTATTTTACTTTTTAATTTTTTCGCCCTTTTCCTATTTATTTTATTTTCTGGTCTTTCAATCTTTGTATGCTTCATTATTTATCTTAAAATTTCTGCAAATTCTATCATTGATTCATCACTATTTTCTAGAGATTCTATTAATTTTTCTAGTTCTTCGACTTCTCTTTTTAACTTGTCATAAATTATTTTAGAGCTTCAAATGCTCTTTGATTTATTTCAGAAAACTGTAAATAATTCAACCGATTTTCTCTTCAAAGAGCTCTTGTTTCTTGTCTTGATAAGTTACATATATTTTTCTTTATTATTGTCATAATTTAATGTTTAGGTTTCATTTAATTTTTCGACCTTTTTTGTTAATTTTTTTATTTCAGAATTTTCTTCTTTAATCTTTAACTTGGATAAACTTAAAGGGCTATTAATTTTAGATTCTCTTATTTGAAAATTTGATGAAACTAATTTTTCTGATGGTTCTTTTAATAATAGAACTGGGTTTTCAATAGCTTTATATTTTGGTATTTCTGTTTTTACAATTTTCTGAAATAATTCATCAACATAAATTCTTTCTCTGTTTTTAAATATTATACTATGATGGCTATTTGTTAAAGCATAATTTATTGCATATGTAATTGAAAAAGGTTCATCGTCTTGTTCCATTAGATTCTTTCTATGAAATTTATAAGCCAAACCTATAGATCTTCCAAGGTTTTCAGTTGATAAAGGTATAGCATATCCAAGATGGGCATTGAATTTAACATTTACGTTTGCCAAGTTTCCATGAACAATTCCAATTATTTGATCTATTGGGTCATCAGTAATTCTTTTATCACAGATTGCTAAGCTTATTGGTGAATTAATTCCTTTCATATATGTAGATTTGATTAAGACTTGTATAGTACTAATATGAATCCATCCAATTTTAGATCTTTTTTGTTGATCCTTAATTTTCTCAATATGTTTACTCAATTCTTCATCATTTATCAAAGCTATTTCAAGTTCTCCATTGGCGGATTTTATCTTTATAGGGGCTTCAAGTTGAATTTTTCCATAGTATATTATATTTTTTCTATTAAAAACTTCTTTTAAAAGATTTTGTTTATTGAAATTTTCATTTGATTTGAGATTTAATTCTGTTTTTAGAACAGCCTGTCTTTCATTATCTAATAAAGCAGTTAATCTATAATAATCAGATTCTTCTGTTAATTCTAAGCTTTCTAAATAATTCATAACTAAGAAATTAGGATAAAGGCGTACCTTTCTGGAGAAAAACTTCCTTTATTTAGTATATTTTACATAAGATGTTTTTATCTCTAGAGGAGAGATTGTAGATACTAACTCCAGAGGGGAGTTTAGAATTGGTTTTTCCTAAGGGAATTCTTCTTCAAACTATAGAATCACCTCAGCAGCTTCCTCCTTGCTCTCCTAGCATATGAGTACTCTTAGCCTCCTGCTTTCTATGGTTTGATGATTTCTACAATTGCCTAAGCAACCTATTTATAATGGTTGGGTCTGATGGACAATTCCCATCCTTACCCTTCTTATGACGTCATTGCTTACGTCATTGTTTATTATCTTGCACCAGCTACATTGTTGGTGCTCTATGACCTAAGCGCTTACGTCATTATGCAATAATGTTGAGAGATGCTTCAGATGTGCTGTCCTCCTCTTTCATTATGTGGCCTTCAGATGCGTTGTCTCCTTCCTTTATCATGTGGGTTGATTCCGTTTCATTATTGTTTTCTTCAGATAACTCTGAGACACATAGCTGGCACTTGTGGTCTTCTTTGTCTTTTATCAAATAGCAGAGATTCCTCTTTATCCCTTCGGGGAGCTTTTCTAAGAGTCCAGATAAGTTGTAGAATGCTGATTCAAATTCCACTAAGAGTCTCATCTCTCTTTCTTCAATTTCATTCCTTTTACTGGACACAAGCAAAGTATTTCTGCTTTTATAATTGATTCTTGTGTGAGATTCTCTTGTTATCTTTTGAGTTCTTTCGAAGACCCTTACTAGTGTGCTGGCTAGTCTTCCTTCATGACTATAGATTGTTAAATCTTGAACTTGATCAATTGGATGAAAATTTCCTGGGAAGACGGACATGAAGATTACTTGATGTGCTGGAACCAAGCATTCTTCTTCTTCATTAAAAATAGGTTGACTATTCGTAAATTTTAGGGATATATCCCTTGGATTTACGTTGTCAATCATATTTTTAAATCTCTTTACTGCATCAATGAATCCTGCAGGAAACTCACTAATAATTTTCAAGTCATTAAAAATTAAAATTGTATCAATTAATCCATACTGGAAAAACTGATAGGTGTCAGATGGGGAAGCATCTGAAAATATAACCAGCTTTGTTAGCTGTTCTTTGGCAATAAGATAATATCCCAAGATTGCCCTTTTTTCTTCAGTCCAATTTAGGACTATGTTAAGGGTTTCTCTGAATTTGATCTACAGACCCTTTTCTTTTCCTTGATTTCAGCCCTTGTAGGAATGTTTCTTATTATTCCTGTTCTCTGGGTTTGAATTGGAGCTTTATCTGCTCTTTTTAGGGTTTGCTCTGGATGAAGAGCTTTATATTCCCTGAAAGATTCCTTTGCTTCTTCCAGTGTTAAAAACCATCCTTTATGAATTATCCTTGATTGATGTGTAAATGGTGCTGCTTTTTCCCAGGTATCATATACTCCTTTCATGGGGCCATTATAAATTACATAATATTTTTTATCTTGGGTGGATTTTTTGATAATTTCAGCAATTGTTTTATTTTCTGGTGTTAAAACCATCCTTTATGATTATCCTTGATTGAGTGTAAATGGTGCTGCTTTTTCCCAGGTATCATATACTCCTTTCATGGGGCCATTATAAATTACATAATATTTTTTATCTTGGGTGGATTTTTTGATAATTTCAGCAATTGTTTTATTTTCTGGAATTTTTTCTTCACCTGATTTGTCCACCACGCTTAGCTGGCTGAACTCTGATGGTTTTGGTTGTTGTGTTGATTTCATTGCTTCGATGGCCTTCTTTAGGGATTGGATCTGTGTCCTTATTTGCTGACAATGCTTGCATTTTTCAAGTTCTTGTTCGTATTTCTGAATTTCTTGATCTAATGCGTTGTAGACGAACTCCATTCTCTTGTTAATGTATCTGCAATAACATTTTGTCACCCTTAATATATATTTGCTGACAATGCTTGCATTTTTCAGTTTCTTGTTCGTATTTCTGAATTTCTTGATCTAATGCTTGTAGACGAACTCCATTCTCTTGTTAATGTATCTGCAATAACATTTTGTCACCCTTAATATATTCAATTTTTATTGGATATTGTAACAAAATAATTGCCATCTTACCAATCGTCCCATGATTATAATCAACTTTTAATTATATCGTATGAAACCTGTAGATAACTTGAATTTGTTCTTAATGTAAATTCTCTGGGTAGTAAATCAATTTTCCATTTCTTAAGAGATTAATTGCTGCTAGAGTTTCCTTTTCATGAGTGGTATATCTCCGTTTGGGAGTAAAAGTCCCTGAAATATACCTGCAAAGTAATTCCTTTGGGAATATTTAGATCTAGTGATTCTTTTCTTGTTCCAAACTTTTTTATAGCTTCTTAGCTTTTAGACATCCTGACCGGGTTATGTCTGAAGCATCTGTTTCTACTATTAAGTAGTCATTTTCTTCTGGAATATAAAGTTCTGGAAGTTTTTCACATAATTCTTTAATCCTTTGAATTTGCATACTCTTTTTCATCCCATTTCCATTCTTTTTTAGTACTTATTTTTGGAAATAAGTTTTGTATTCTGTTATATCTTTAAAAATCCTTGATCAGAAATATAATTTACATCCTAAAAATCTTTGTAATTGTTTTCTATCTTCTATTTTATTAGGAAATAAATTTACCTTTTCTAGGACGTTTGGCTGAAGTTTTAGCTTTCCTTGAGTGGATAGAATTAATCCAAGAAACTCTATTTCTTGTTTTGCTATTCTTGCTTTTTTTTGCTAAGAACTAGTCCTTTTCTTTACATCTTTCTAAAACTATTATAATTTTTGAAGATGATCTTCTTTATCCTGTTTTGTAAAATTAGTATATCATCAATGTACACTAAACAAATTCATTTAACTCTTTTAGATTTTCTTCCATAAATCTTTGATAAAATACCTGGATCTTGTTTTAATCCGAATGGTATACATTCCATTCATAGAGTAACACACTTGTTGATTTTTTTTTTGGGCAAGTAAAAGCAGTTAATTTCTTGTTTCTTCGTCTAAACGAAATTGCCAATATCCTGATTTGCATCAAGAGATGAAAACCAAGTTGCTCCTTTTATCTTTTCTAAAATAGAATCTTTTCTTGGAAGTTTATGAGCATCACCAATAGTTGTCATTCATCTCTTCTTATAGTTAATAACCATTCTTCGTTTTCCCCTTTTAATTTCATTATTGTTTTCGACATAAAAGGCCCGTATGAGGACTTTTACTTAATCTTATAATTCCTTTTTCCAAAAGATCTCTACATTCTAAAGAGAACTCTTCTCTATCTCTTGCGGAATAAGGAATTTTATTTGGAACATTTATCTCTTTTGTAGGATCTTTTAATTTAATGCTTACTAATTCATTATTTTTTTTAATATCTAAAGGATTTTCAGCACAAATTTCATCCAAAAGTTCCTCTATCTTTATTTCAAGATTATTTTTGGAATGTTTATCTGAAAGTATAAATTTAAATAACATGTTTCTAATATAGAAAATATTTTAAATTTTAAGATCTATCTATAGTAGTAGTTGGTATTTTTATACGTTTTGATTTTTGATTTATTGAAGAATCGTGTGGAGCTTTTAAAACTATATATGTTAATTCTTGAATGAATGGATGATATAGTTTTAAAAAGTTATTTCCTATGATAAAATCCATTCCAGAATCTAACATATATATAGAACAATGAACCTATAATTTTGAATAAAAATTTCAGTCATATCTGTTTTTGGTCAATTTTATGTATTGATTTGTCAGCTATTCTAACTCTTAATGGTTTCTTTAATTTTTCCAATCAAGTTTTATATTGAACTAGCAAAGCATGTGTTGCTCCAGAATCTATAAAAATATTTATAAATTTTTTTTTTTTTATAGTAATAAATGTGGCATTATTACTCAGTCTCTGAGTCTGTTTCTGAGACATATTCAAAAATATAGTCTAGGTTATCATCAGATTCCTCTAAAGGTTCCATAAACAAGACTTAGCAATTTCTATGTTTAGTAAGATCTTTTTTATCCTTCTTTTCGGACATTCATTTGCATAGATCCTTCTTCTTGGCATACCAACACTTACAATTTTCTTTTTTATTTGGGCAATAGTCACTTTTTTGCCTTTTGTTTTTATTGTTATTTTGTTCTAAAATACCTCTTTTCTTCAGTTGGATAGTATTTTCTTTTTCTAAATTGATATTTCTTTTTCTCTGAAAATTTTTATTAAGCCCATATTTTTGGGGTATCTCTTCATTATCCTGACAGCAAATTCTAATTATATTTGCAAATCTTTTTTGAGTGGCTTCTTGCATACAACGTTCTTTTATTTCCTCTCTTATTGCAGCGGTTGCTCTACCAAAATTATTTTCAATTGTCCCTCTATTTATCTTATAATTCCCATTATAAATTCATTAGCAGGATATGGAAGTTTGTATATACATACTAAGATAATGATTTTTATCTTCTTCTTTTAATTTGTAATAATGTATTCTATATTCACATATAAGATTCCACATTACATAGATATATATCTGGATATTGGCTAAATGGTTTTTGCTTTGATATTCCTTATCATAGACTTCTTGTCTATGATCTATAATATTTTTTCCAAAAAATTCTTTATATAGAATCATCATTATATATAATATCTTATCATAAGCTGTTGTTTTTGTTGCTAAATCTTCTATTATTTGGTTTTCTATTGATGTCATATAATCTCTTATAGTTCCTTTAGTATGAAATCCTATGTAATTCCAAATATCTCTTCCAGACAATTCACTAAGCTTTGGATTAGTAAAAGCTTCTAATAAAAAGGAATTCAACCAATTTTCGAAAATTTCTTTTTCATTTTTTTTACATTCTAAATTAAGCATTCTTTCTCCTTCTATTTCCTGGATTTTAGGAACGTATTTTGATGGTATTTTTGTATATTTTGAATCTTTATTTATAAACCCTTTTTTAAAAGCATAATTATCCATAATATTTTTCTTGAGCCATTTTAATTGTTTAAAAAGCATCGTAACTTTCTCATTTTTGTTCAATATTCATAATTTAGTGGTGGTTTTACTTTTAGATCTGTTATTGATTATATTTTGAAATTTTCTTCTTTGGGATTCTCTCTTTCTTATTTCTTTGAAATTTATGGATAATATTTCTTCAAGCATATCTACTATAGAATTTAATTGTGGGTTAAAAGTATGATAAAGATGTGGGGAATCATTTCCATGGTAACATTTCTTAGAAATTCCGTGTGAAAAATAAGTTTTTTCAGGTTTTTGAAGTCCTTCAATAAAACTTATAGTAAAATAAAGATTTTGAGAAAAATTATTTTGTATTGATTTTAAGAATTCGGTGTCATTACAGTTAACATTAGTTAAAATCATTAATTTTTGATCTATTAATTTTGATAACTTGATTATTTCTTCTCTTAAATCTTCTAATTTACTTTTTTCCATTAGGTGACGCTTTTCTTTGTGAAGAGTTACGGTTTAAAATGTGACTTCAAAAAGTGTGGTATAAACAAATCTTTAAATTTGTACCAATTTTGCTCTGTATACTAAAATTCACCATATATTATACCATCATAACTTTCATATTAAAATTAATTTGGTAAATTTGAGTCCTCAAACTTTACGAATGACAGGAACTTTTGACACAAAGCATATATGTACGATGAGTCGTTTCTATTTGTTCATCAAAAGATTGTAATTTTCTCTTATAGACCCTATAAATTATTAATTATTAGCTAGCCATGATCATCATCATGTGCAACAGATCAGATTATTTTCATCGTATACAAAGAAAAGAAAGAAAGAAATAAATAATAACAAAAATAATTATTCAAATAAAAGTTAGTACACATGTTGTCATAAAATTATTTATTTTAATAAAAAATATAAATAATTATATCTTACACATTCTTTCACATAAATTTTTTTTTACATAAATTTTGTATAATATTATTTTTATTTGTCTTATAATAAAGTTTTTTTCTTTTAAAGATCAACAAGACTAAATTTTAGATTCTGTCGTAAAAATTTTGATATCATATCACAAAATCATTTATTTTAAAGTTTAAGCTGATAAATAGAAGTATAAATAAATAGTTATATCTTATATATAATACAAAATTGAAATAGAATAAATTACTAAAACAATACCCAAAAATTTATGTGGCTAATAAAAATAACTCCAAAGATACAAACAACAAATAAATTTTTAGAAGATTTAAAAAGATAAAAAAATAATTAAATATATATTTTAAAAAAGATTTTACAGATCAAATTTTCATGTTTTTTTTTAATATCATTAGAAAAATAAGATATTTTTATTTTAAAAATTTGATAATTTGACCAAGTTTTTTTGAAAAATAAAAAGATATTCTAAAGATCAAAATTTACTCCGATTTTTTTTGTTGCGTTTACTAAATATTTATTCAAGTATCTCCATAAAGATTCGGATCAAATAAATAAGTCGTTTATTAAATACAAAAATTTTTTGCCACTTATAAAAAAATATTTATTGATTATTTTTGTCGCGTTTTCAAATTATTCAAGAACTTATTTGTCATTCATATCTTTGAGGGTTATTTTTGTTAGTGATATAAACTTCTGGGTGTCATTTTGACATGAGAAAAACTACCAAAATGGTACTGAAAGTTTATACCGCTAACAAAAATAATCCTTAAAGATATGAATGACAAATAAGTTCTTAAATAATTTGAAACACAACAAAAATAACTAATAAATATTATTTTTTTATAAGTGACAAAAAATTATATTTAATAAATGACTTATCCATTTGATATGAATTTTTGCAATAACAGTAGAATAATTATTTAAAAGGTACACACAAAAAATTGAAAAAAAAACTATCACTAGACTTTTCTTTTATTTTTTTAAAAAAATTGATCATTCACAATAAAAATAAAAAAATTTACTTGACATAAATTTATCATATTTGAAGGATAAAAATATCTTTTTTTTAATAATGTTTACAAACAATTACATCAAAATCTGATCTATAATTTTTTTTAAATATATATTTAATATCTAGTTATTTTTGTCACATTATAAACTCTTTTAAAAACTTATTTATCGTTTATAACTTTTAGAGTTATTTTTATTATCAATAGAAACTTTCAAATAATATTTTAGTAGTTTATTTTTAAAATATATTACATACTTTTTATAAGAACACAAAATTTTTCGATATTCATTATTGTGAGATTCTTTTTATTAGTATTTAGACGATCTGTAAATAATTTTGTAAATATTTATTTAGATATAATTTATCCCATAATTTTAGTAAGTAAACTGGTACCAAATTTATCTAAGTTTTTGTCAATAGAAAAAGCTGAATAAAGTTGCTAGTAATAAGGCCGAATTTATGTTGTTATACATGTGCAGTTTACTGGATTGGATTGGAAAGAAACAAATGCTTCTCTTTTGTGTTGCCCCTTGTGCTCTTGTCTGCTCATTAAAAGGGACCCATTTAAAAAGAAGTCACTTTTAGATAATTGAGTTATTCACCATGTTTCCACAATTAAGAGTTTAACACTATATATGGTACTTTCATACCTCACTGATTATACACTTTTCTACAAAATTAGGCTTATTCACTAGCTACCTATTTAACTTATAGCTCAAGTCTCGTGAAAAATAAAAACATATAAACAACATTATTATAGCTTAAGTAGCTTTCACGAACCAAATAGTTAAATTTTAGTGTTTGTATATATATGAGACCTTTTTTTTTAGTCACCACAAAATATAAAAACTTTTTTTTTCCGATATTTTAATGGCTGGTTCAATAATAAAGTTTTTATTTTCTAAAAATAATTTACTAAAATTAGTTTTTGGAAGATGTAGTTTTTTTAAAAATTATAACACTTGTGTATGTTTAGTAAGTTAAATTAAAAATAATATTTATTAAATACAAGTAACAACAATTGCATTTAAATAAATCATAATCGTTGAGTTTGAAAAATAATAATATTATTTTTAGTGATAACAAACATATATTTAGTTGAGTTTAAAAGTTTAAATTTATTTTAGTCTAATGAGTGTATTGATAGTTAAATGATAAAAATATAGCCTATTATTATTGATGTTATTGGTGCAAATTAGTTTGGAAAATATAGAGTTCCAATATATTATCTGTTAATTTATTATCAACAATAATTAATTATTATATTTTAAACATATGAATAAGGAGATACATCAAGAAGATATATTCACAAACACACTTTTATTAGATACTGTCATAAAAAAGATATTTTCATTAGACACATCTATAAAAACACTTCCATTAAATACAATCATAAATAAGAGTTGACAGAAGTTGATAGAATCTTTGTTGATTACTTAGTAGAATTGAATCAGTTTTTATATGAATTTAGCAACTTGGACTATATAAACTTCTAAAACACCAAATAAGCTTCATGAAAGACATACATTGCTGATATGTAGAGTAGCTGCACTATTTCAGATAGATGACAAGAATCAGAAGCTAAAGTGATTGTTTTTATCTTTGGCACTAAAGTTTTTCATCAAACTAAAATGGAGGTAAAAAACTAATTTTTTGAGCCCAAAAAAAAGTTTAATGGTGCTGATTTGGTTAGTATAACTAAGGATAAAATATTACCAATAAAAAAAAAAGAAAAATGAACTACAAAAACAATACATTTCTACCCATGATTCTCTGCCACTGTAACATTGTTTCTCTGCATTTTTGCACATCCATGACTCCTGCGGTAACATTCTGATTTTGGGAGAAAATTGCAACCTCAACACCAGTCTTTCATGTTCAGATCTTGTCACCAAAGACAGTTTCAACTTTCAAGTTTTGAAAGCAATGTACCTATATAAAATGAGTATTCGACTAAAGTTAAAGGCAATGAGTGAAAACACAAAAAAATAGTTTTCTTAGAGCATTTTGTAACATATTTATTATCAAAATATCATGTTTAAGTCCTGATATTGCTAATGGCAAATATATTACTTGTATATCCTATATTATTTACTAAAGGCATTTTTTTATATACATACACATACATACATTTCATATATAAAAAAATAACAGAATCAACAGAACATACAACTTGAGAAACGAAATTTTTTGTCATGATTAAAAATACACCAAATATACTTTTATACATATATTTATATACATACAACAAATAATACAATTTTTTACCCCTCATAAAATAATGAATTATATAATAACAAAAAAAATATAATTAAATTATTCAAATTCATTCTATAAATGAACTACTGCACGTCCAAGCTCAGTAAGTTCTTTAGAGGCTTCCTCACTTGTCCGTTTCCTGAAAAATATTGGGATGTAGGGGTGAAAACCAACTCACACGATTTCAATGGAAGAATTTTAGAATTATCATAAAATGATATAAAATATAATTCATCTTATATCAATGCTTGTCTTATGAATCTTTCTCTTGCAAACCTTCTTTATCTTTCCAACTTTTAGGATTTAACTATCACTTTTTCCTAATTCATTCCTCAATACCATTTTCTTCTCTAAACAATTCTTTTCTCATAATTAACCAATTTAACTCCACTGTCATTTACTTTCTTTATTTTCGATCATGGGGCATATTTCCAGTCAATCTCTTTCTTGTAAAACTACTATACCACGATTCCAAACTAATGATCTCAATCATAAACAAACAAACAATCACACATTCTTCAATTTCACAAGTACAGACAAATAGACAAACAATTTAAAGCAATATACAAACAAATGCAGTATGATGCATGCCTGTTCTACTGGCCGTGAGCTCACGTGTTGGCTAATCGGCCAAATTCGACATATCCGGTATCTAACCCCGACATCATCGCTCTGTCGTGTATTCCCAAGAGAAAAATATCTCATGCATGTATAAACTAGTCTTGTAGAAAGAGTGCCTTGTCAGCTTCTTTTGGAGGCAACACTATCTGGGAGAGTGCCCGGCCACCCTTACGATCAGAGAGATTGTGATGCAATAAGAAAGGGAATCCTCAACCTAACTCGTCCATACCACAGTTAAAAATTGAATTAAAGGGAATCCTCAATCTTCTATCCAATTCTCCGGTGCAACAAGAGAGGGAATCTTTATCCCCACTTGTCCACTGCAATACAAGTGAGGGAATCCTCAACTGTAACACTGAGCAAGCAGACAAAACCACCATCCTTGCCAGGTGTAGATGTCTCATCAGTTATGCAAGTAGGACAAAACCTCCGTCCTTGCCAATTGAGTTATTATATAACAATAAAAAATCATAATCAAATATAGCCATAGTCATAACAAGGATCATAATAAAAATCATAATTTCTTATAATCACATTTATCATAAAAATAATCATCCTCAAGCTGTAAGCGAGACAAAACTACCGTTCTTACTGTAGGCGGGACGAAACCAACATCCCTACGTTTACACCGCAACACTGCGCAAGCAGGATAAAACCACCATCCTTACCAAGTGCAGGTGTCTCATATCACAGTTACAATCACAATTAACCACAATCACAGTTGTAATCAATTTTATAAGTCGTAATTTCTTATATTCCCAACTGTTACTAAAACATTTAACCTCATTGTCAACCCGTGAACGGGACAAAACAATTGTCCTCATCGTAGGCGGGACGCACCACCATCCCCACAATATTAATATTTTCTATAACAAATTTTATAGAAAAATATTTCAATTTAAGTTCATTAATTCCATTCCCAATGGATTCGAGGTCGTTAGAATGGTTCTCAGACTCCATACGAAGGTCACAGGGGGTACAAACTTGTCGAAAAGGCTCAACAACTCAAAACAAGTTTCATCAATAACATATTATCATCATCAATTATAATCTCTTGCATATATATCTCAATTTAATCATAATTTTCACCGTGAGTCTCATATCAATCTCACTTTTTACTGTGAGTCTCTAATCAAATTTCTTTTTTTATATTAGTCTCATAGTCAATAGCACAACTCCACTTCCTACTCTGCACACTTTAATATTCGCTGAGTTAGATTTAGGCCATTTCATACGACTTGCGAGTATGTGGTGTTAATACAATACCCTAGACTCAAGGTCAAATTGCAAATTAACTCATACAACATGATTATGATGATGATGATGATGATAATGATGATGATGATCTATAATCAACTTGGATCTAACTCAAACACATCATCTTTATTTTATTCAATCTCGTTATATCATTCTTTAATGAGTCACTTTTAAGGGCTAACAAACTAAACTTTCATAATACTCAAGTTTAAGTTAGATTATAGCTAAAGTTTTTCAACTCTTATCTCACAATTCTTGGAAATAACATCTTTGTTATCATATTCCTTAATTATCTCTTTTTCCTTTAACTCTTATATTTAGCTCTATTCAAATATCATATTCACACTTCATATTCCCAAACCTTTGGATGATAAAATATTTAACTTTTAAATATATAATTAGTTAAACATCTTTTTAAGTAAATTTTAATTACTTTTTTATTCTTTTCGTATTTAATCAAATCAAACAAATTAATTCACCACTCAACTTCGCGATTAATACAACTATAAGGTCATTTTATTTAACCAAGTTCCCATATTAACTCCAACTTCATTTTAAGTTTAAAAATTTTCCAACAGACTCATAAATCATTTTATTTTCCAATCATAATTTTAATTAGAACATAATCATTTATCCTTAAATAATTACTTTCATTACTTTAAATTTGCTAAAACACCTCAAATCATAATTCTTTAATCAGGATTAATCAAATTAAACTCCAGACAAAATTTCTAATATTTATAAAAACAACAATAATTTTTATCATTTTTATTATTCAATTTCATGTAAGTCTTATAAAAATTTTGGCAAAACTTTTTCTAAAACTCAGACTTTTCTATTCTTCAAGAGTTCTATCCAAACTAAACATCTCTCACACTCTTCTCAACTTTTTCAATACCAAATAATTTTTCAACATATGCAAATCAGATTTCTAATACCAATGTATTTATTTTCTTATATTAATTTATCTTTAAGTTATTAAATTTTCACACATTAGGGAAACAAACAAGTTGTCCAAATCCTAATCCACCCACCAAGATATAGGCTTCAACCATTGTTCCTAATCCATTTTATTACTTTAATATCCATCCTCATTTAACCAATTCAATTTTTTCAAAATAGTCCAATTTAATTCATAAGATTCACATAATCACTAAAAATATATTTTTCACATTGATATCGATTTATAACAATTTATTGAAATAAAATAAGTTTAAAAAAAATTCTACCTCAATAACTCAACAATACGGCAAGTTTAGCGGCAGCTACAACATTAACAGTAGCCCTGGCATAATAATACAGCAGTGACAGCAACAACAGTGGCGCAGTATAGAGGCGGCAATGCTGGACAGCAGCAACAACAGCTTAATCTCGTGACACTTACCACCTCAAAAGACCCACGAACAGAAATAACAACGTAAATTAAGCCAAACCAGAGGTGTAAAAGAATTTGGTAACAATTTCAGATAGCTCTGATGGCGTTTTCGACGACAATGATGGCAATAGAGACTCTGGTGAAACTAATCAAAGGACCACGCATAATGGAGCTTGTACAGGGGATTTTCAACAGAACCGAAACCAAAACGATAGTGAGAAGAGAAGCTTGCAGCGACGACTAGGTGCACAGCGGTAATGAGAACGAATCCTGCTTCCTCGTGTTTTGCTCGTTCCCCCTTTATACAACGACAATTTCTCTTGGAGATGGCCCAGACGGCAACAACGGTTGAAAATTCAGCGGCGACAATGAGATGCAATGGCGACGATGACCTAGCGGCAGCAGCGGAGTGTGACGGCGACGAGGTGTCATCTCCTTCCTCTGCTCTGTACATCGCGTCTCTCCCTCTCAAGGTCCCAGTATTCTCACTAGCGCTCTTTATCTCTCATCTCCATTGAATCTCTTGCCCCCTCCATCTCGTGCTGGACGACGACGGCGGCTCCCAGCCCCGCCGGCATCATCCCCCTTCTTTTCTTCCTATTCTTCCTCTCTTTGTATTTCTTTCTTTCTTTCTGAGGTGTGTGTAGGGATGGCAAAGCGGTCCGGCCCGCCCCACCCCACCAAGCCCCGTACCATAAACGGAGAGGACCAGCCCGTCCCGCCAACTAAAGTGGGTTGAAAATGCTAGCCCGTTCCACTTTATGGCGAATTGGCGGGCCGGCGGGCTAGCCCGATTGACTCTTTTTTTTGTTTGAAAAATAAAATTCATTAAAATTAAAAAATAATAATAATTAAAAAATTAAAAAATAAATAAAAAATAGTCAAATTATAATATAAAATTTTTTACTATCTTTTTTTTATTTTAACTTCAATAAAATTATTCAAAATAGTATTTATCAATAGAACCATTTTTATTTTAAAAATAAGTCACATAATTTAACAATATATACGAAATTGTAAAATAAAATAAATAAAGTTAATAACTAAAAGAAGAATAAAAATAAAAAATAAAAAAAATGTTTAAAAATTATATAATTATTAATTTTGTAGTACTAATCAATCTTTTATTTAATAAAAAATAAAAAATAAAATTATTGGCTCGGCGGGTCGGCCCACCCCGCCCCGCCCTGCAAAAGGCGGTACGAGTTTGGTGTTTTTTTTCTCAATTTGGCGGGTTTCAAAATTTAGTCCAACCCGCCTTTTTAGCAGGTTCGACCCATTTGTTGTCACCCTCAGATGTACGTGTGTTTGTGCTTGAAAGAAAGGGTGAGTGTATGGATAAAATTAGGGTTAGGGTTAGGTTTGGAAAAAAGAGAGGCAAAGGTAATTTAAAAATTTTAGTAAAATTATGAGATAAATGGTAATTAGAATACAATAGAAATTATCTTTAAGAGCACAATAAAAATATTTGACAACTGACTAATTAATTTAAAATAAGTACTCTACTTAATTCTCTTTTGTTCATAAACTTAAAGTTATAAATTTCAAATCTCAATTACTTAAATTAAATCATAAAAAACTCTCATTGTTTTTCAATTATTAAAAATTTAAATTTTAAATATACAAAATATCCAATTATTATAAAAATTATATGAGTTCTACTTAATTTAAAACTCAATTTATCAAAACTTAATTTAGTTACTTTTAATAAAATAATTTTTAAAAATAAAGTCTTGAACGATTAAAATAGACCAAAATTGATTCATAATATAATTTTCAAAATTCGGAGTCTTACAATTCGAGTTACAACTTATCTCTCCTTTATTTTGTTTGTTAAATACATTGCTTTTCTAATTTTTTTTAATGAAAAAAGGTAAATATGTAAGGCATTAGAAAAAGTCATTGAAAAAAAATAAATTAAAAGATATATACTTAGAGAAAAAATTGTTGAATATGTCAATTTCTTTTGATGTATTTTTTTTTGTATTATGAACCTGAGAAATTCTCTTTGCTAAATTGGAAGAACACTTAATGTAAAAGTCTAAGTTAGATTAGCTTAGTGGTAATAAATTTGGTTAAAATTTGTGTGTTTTTTGACATGATTAAGAAGAATCTTAAGAAATTAGTGTATATAATTTATGAAAGTTATAATAAAAATTTATACCATTATTGGTGGAGACGAGATGTAAGTTATATTATACAAAGAAACTAAATCAAGTTATATGATGGTAAAAATTTCTCTTTTCTATTCTGTTTTTATTCTATTTTTATAAGACAAAAATAAAATATCTCCTATATAATCAATTTAGTAGACACTGTAATAACTAAGATTCAAATTTGTTCTGCTAATTAAGTTAAAAAGCAACCTTAAATTTAACCCCTCTTTTTTTGGTTATTAATAACTTTCAATAATAAATACAAATATAACAATGGATATTTATTAATATATGATATTATATTTGACTTTTTAATTTTAATAAGTATAAATTAATTTTAAAATTTTTTTCTTAAATACTTTTAAAATTAAATTATTCTTAATTTTTAAAAATTACAAGTACAAGTATATAATTTTTTAAAAAAAAGTATAAGTATTTTTTTAAAAAAATTTACCAAATTAAATCTAAGTGTGTTAATTAAATAATAAAAATTTTTTAAAATAAAAAATGATATATGATCTAAATAAATAGGAAAATTTGAATTCAAAGATTATCAAAGCTAGATTCATAACTAACAGAGAGTCAAAGACCTTGGATCTAATGAAAGCAGCTTGTAGTTTGTACTCAAATTTATCAGATTTTTTTCCCTAGCTATATGGTAGATTTTTGTATTACATATTATATATGCACCTGTAAAATATTTTATCATCTATGATTTTCGTCAAATTAATTACTCAAAAGCTGTAATTTTATAATTTGCCATTGTGTCCGTTAGGGTTTCTTAGCCCATGTATATATATCAGAGTAAAAAGGATAAACATTCTCAACATTATATATATATATATATATATATATATATATATATATATATATATATATATATATATATATATATATATAACATTTTCAAGTTAATAAAATAATAATCACTTGCAACAAAGCAAAAAGGACTAAGCTTACAGCTGGTTGAAATCGGATGCATATAATATGAAAATTATCAAAAAGAATTAATTTTTATAATATTTAAGAAGAAGGACTAATTTTAAAAAATAAATATATCTTTAAGTTTATTTATTTATTTTTTATAAACATATTTTTTTAATTGTCTATTATATTCAAATCCTTGTTAATACACTTTTACTTATAACAAAAATCTATTATTGTAAATTACCAATTCACTATTAGTAAAAACTTTATTGTTTTATTGTTTTCTCAAAATCCAACACGTACAGCAAAAATGAAGAGAGAACAAATGTTTTTTGCTTTTATTAATTTTTTTAAAATTTGGAATACATATGTAAATTATAACTCACTTTATTATAAATAAGAAATAAATTTATTATTATTATTATTATTATTATTATTATTATTATTATTATTATTATTATTATTTTTCGTTGTTATAATTATTTAAACATATTTTCAAGTTGATTTTGTCGCTTCTTTCTATAAGGAGTTAATTTGATATTATTGTTAAATAGTGTGAATTTTTTTCTTCATTATTAGACTTGTAAAATTAAATTTGATTATAGAATTTAGCAATGACAATTAATATAAAAATTTTACAAAATTGGTACATTATAATTGAATTGAGTTTTTTCTATAATTTTCAATATATATATATATATATATATTCTTTTTCTTCTTCTCTTAGTTCTTATTTTGCCATTATTGTATTGGATTTGAGAGTGCAAGGTGAAGTTATAAAGTAAAATGAAAAAATTATTTACGATAAAATTTAAGTAAAAGTAAAGTAAGACTCAGAACTTAATTTAATTCATAATACCATAGTTACAAAAGCAAAAAAATAAAAAAATGGAAAGAAAAAATCCAATTAAAGAAAAAATATATCTTTAAAAAATAAATAAATAATAATTTAAGAGTATATTTATTTTTTTAATAAAAAAATTAGTTTTTTTTATATTTTATTAATGAATTCTTTTTAATAATTTTGATAAAGATAAATTTTTCCATCATTATTTACACTAATACTACCATATTAATTAATAAGAAATATTAGGGGCATAAGAATTTATAATTTTTTGTCATTATTTAATAATTAATTCGATTCTTTTATTTTAGTAATTCAACAATATACATTATCACACACTTTTAACATTGATGACTGTCTGATCGTTAAAAACAATAAATTTTGATAATTTTTTATTATTTTTTAATTAATTATAAAAAATTACAGATGATTAAATAAATCGAGTGAAATCCATTAAAGTAAAATAAATGGACCACTTTTTTTTAAGAGAAAAAAAAAAGAAAAGAGATCTTGAGATTTTGATGTGAAAGGATGAGAAAAGACGGTTATTGGTGGACGTTAAAACTTTCTAAAAATGGAACACATGATAAAAATTGTTTCATAAAAAATATAATATTTATCAATTATTGATATTGTAATTTAAACGATCAATAAGTACTGAATTATTATGTTAAGCATCTTTGACCAAAACTTAGATTTGTGCAAATATCTCCCTTATTATGTATGCCTAATTTGTGGTCCACGCATATAATCATCGATATCCTTGATAAAGTATATGGTTATGCCTTATGCGTATATATAAAATATTATGTGCCATAATTTTTTTAATGTATCCATTCTAAGTATCATTATAGAGCTTATAGTGCGTAGTGGGAACATGTGGCTTGGACCACAACCCTACAATTCATTATTCATATAACAGAAAATTTCAATATTATCAAAACACATTTTTATTCTCCCGTTTAATTACTTATTCATATATTACAATTCTATCTGTTGTATTAAATTTAAACGGATAAAAATATAAATTATTATATTTTTAATATATATTTTTGTGCAAGATTTTTTTTTGGATTTTACATGAATTTTTTTATTTACTTTATGCTTTTTTTAAAAAAATAGCAATAATTAACTTCAAATTTTCAGTCATAGAATTTTTGATATTATGTAGTGACGAATTTTAAAAATTTTGATAGTAGAGACAAATTATATATAATATGACAATAAAATATTTTTTATAATAATTTAATATAATGAAGTCAAAAATTTAATAAGATAACAAAGACAAACAAATATTATTATTATATATTATTCATAAATCTTTTTAAATTATAGTGGAAGTATATTATTTACCCCTACAATATTATATATACATTTGTCACTGATATATACTATATCATAAAATTACTTTTTTTTTTTTAATTTAAGTTAATAAAAAAAACACATAATAAATAATTATATATGTAACACTACCAAAACAATTAGATATAAAACATAAAAAACTATCTCAATTTTACATAGAAAACAAATCACTTTAATAGAAAAAAAAATTTCATTTTGTATGCCTTTTTTCCTAATATTCAACTTTATAACATACATACAAAAACAAGCAGCATACACAACCTGTAACTCCGGAAAATACTACTATACGTATTAAGAGTTTAATTAGAAAATCAATTTTTTTAATTAATAATATCAACAAATTTTTTGAAATAATTTTTTATTCTAAATTCTAAATTTTGAATTTTAAATCATAAAATCAAATTCTAAATTTTAAATTCTAACTCTAAATCATAAATTCTCAAAAAAAAAAAGTTAAAATAAAACATATATTTATTCATGTATTAATATTGCCAGCCAAGTTGTAGAGAATTTCCAATAATGAATAGCTGACCCATTGTCGGGTAAAATTTCTTTCCCTGTGTTTGGTTTGTTAGGGTATGGGGTCTACATCTCAATAAATATCATAATTTTGTGAAAACAATTTTCTGATGCTTCTGCAAATTCAAATAAATGTAATCAAAACATACAGTTTAAAAATTTCTCCGTCCTATATACCTAATTTTTTTAAATATTAAAATTTAAATTGCTTAACAATTTCAGGAAAATTCTGAAATACGGAAAGAGAGTCCTTACTGTTGAGTAATTCTCAAGTATTAATAATAGTATAATATTATTGATGTCATTCTCATATCATCATAGGTTTGTATTTTCGGAAACTAAATTAACTTTTCTAATACAAATACAATATAGATATTATTTAAATTATATATTGCATATTTATTATTAAAACATAAGAAAAAAATACTATTTCGACATATATAAAATACAATAATAACTATATTTAAAGAATATCTAAAAAAATTTAATTTTAATACGTTATCATTGCAAAACTGTTTTATACGTGTATTTATTATAACGTCACATTACAAAAAAACTACTTTTTATATAATTCAGTGTAAATAATCATCCAAAAAAATTATAATTACACGACTGTATAAAATGTTGGTAGCAAAAATATTTTGGTGTTGTTAATATAAGCACTAGTTGTCTCTTACATTGAAAGCCTCTCCTTCAAGGCCTCAAACTCAGAGCCATTCACTTTCCTTCACAAACATCAACACCAGAGAGAGAGAGAAGGTTATGTTATATGTTGATGAAAATTCTGAAGGAGAATTTAATTAAGAAGGTGAAGAAGAAATTAAAAGAGTTTGGTGATTGTATTCTTCCACTGCAACTGGAGGAGGCATCCAAAGGGATCGCATTGATCCCAAATCTCCCATCTCTTCTTGTCTTTCTTATCTTTTTTCCTTTCGGAAATGATTTGGGATCATGCTATCCCTTTGGATTCCTCCTTTGGAAGCTTCTACTATCCATGGTTCCACTCTTCACAACTCATCTTCTGCATTCACATCACACCAAACAATCAAAATTTTCCATACTTCCTGTAAGTCTATTATTATTATTAAATTTTTTTCCTACTTTGCATTACTTTTCTATCAATTAAATTATTTATTTAATGATAATATATACATAAATCAAAGTCCACTTTATACATGGTTTGTGATGAGTAATTAATTAGATTATAACATGTATTAAATTTTCTTGAAATCTGAGAGTTTTGCTCCATAGATCCAATTCCAGTTTCTTGAGTACAAATTTAAATTACAAAGGCCAGGGTGGCTGGATCCCACACCCAAGAACTGCATCTTGATAGATGAAGAGAGTTGTTTCACCAAAGTAGTTTAATTTTCCATTAATGTCAGTATATGTCAGTGTATACACAATATACATAGTAGTACATACATATCTTTCAGCCATCACAGATTCACAGTGATGAGGTCACCCCTCTAAAAAACTGGGCAACCCTTCAATATCATCTCTCTACTGCAAAATTAATTAGGTGTTTAATTTTAATATATATTATTAACAATTTTTTTCTTGTAAAATTACAATTACATGCAAGTTAATTAATTAAGTAGCAGCAGTACTATAGCAGAGAAGTACACATATTTACTTATTTAGTGACACCTTTTCTGCACTTTACAAATGCAGTAAGATTTAACACTTTATAGAGGTTAATGGATTTTCAAGTGTGTGCCTTTAATTAGCTAGGTTGTGTGCAAATTATATTTTGATGAAATAATATTGGTTATTATATATCTATTAATTTAAATATTATGGTAAAAATATTTAATGAAAATACTAATTCTTTCTTGATTTTAATTAATAATCTAGAATGGTGCCTTTTTTTTTTCATGATGTGTATAGAAAAGAATGGAAGAAAAAAAAGTAATAATATCTCCTCCAAAATGGAACAGATGCGCCTATTCTGGTTCTCTTACAAGTGGACTAGGAATGCCAATACTGTACCCTTAAAAAAAAAAAAAACTCATAATTAAGTAGCATATAAAAGCAAATAAAAAGACGAATTGTACAAACTACTAAAACATATATATAGAGGAATGAAACAGTGTCCAATTATATGATTATTGATATGAGACTATATAATGAGAGGACAATAATTCTATACAAAAAAAATCTCCTATATACCCCCCATTTGGAAGCTTTAATTTTCATAAAGTATTATTTATTTATTTATTTATTAATATTTTTCATTGAAAATAATTAATTTTATTTTATTTCTTCTGGAAATTGACCATATATATAATATAATTTTGATATATATGGTGTTGGTGCTGGAATTATAGCATTATTCAAGATGAGAAACAGGAATAGGCACCAGTGTGTGGTGGCCCTGAGTGAATTGTGCTAAAAAAACACATGCTTTTGGTTTTGGAACTTTAATTAGAATCCAAGGCTGTGAAAAAAGTTGTGATTATTAAGCAGTTTCTATATGACTACACAACACTTTGTTGAACCTCATCACACTCACACTACTCAGTAATGGAATCAGATACATGTGGGGATTGGAGAAAGCATAAGAATTTAAAATAGAAACTATACAAGACTTTAGTTTTTATTCAACAAGTAGCGTAAGCTACTCTTCCTCTCAGTTACTGATTTTGAGATAGAGTCTTAATGACTAGTGACGTGTGAAAAATTAAATATTATTAAAATATAGAGTATATATTCAAATACGTCTTTACAAAATTTTGCATTTGACGTCTTGGTTCCAAAAATATTTTATTACGTTGAAATTTTTAAATTTTATAAAAATAAGATATATAGATGATATAGGTACCAGATACTAAAATAAAAATATAGATTTGTGTTTAATAAATGAGACATAGATAAAAATATTGTGTCTAAAAATATTAAATTAGTATATTTTGGATTTATCTTAATAGAAATGACACAAAAATACTAATAAAAAACACAACTTATTTTTAAATTTTTCTATCACTATTCTTGTTAATTTTTATAATTATATTATTATTATTATTATTATTATTTTCTCAAATTTTTTGAATGAGAATAAATTAGACTTTCATAATTTTATCTAATTTATCACCAAACAAAATATAAAAATACTAATTTTTGTGTTTCTGTTTTTTGTATCTTGTTTTCAGAACCAAACGCAATTATAGGTTATTCTATCAAATTTTTTAGGATCTATTTGTCTAAATAAAAATAACAGATCTAACTAAGATAAAAATTTATATGTCTTATTTTTATAATATTTAAAGAACTTAATATAATAAAATTTTGTTGAAAAAAAAATATCTGATGTAAATTTTTTAAAAATTTATTTGGATATATACTCTAAAATATATGTTAAAGTTCAAAATGTAACAATTGAAAATATATAAAATATGTATGCGCACATACATATATAATGACTAATTTAGTGACTAATTTTTTTAATATATACTATATAATTAGTAAAAAACTTAGTGTTAACTGTTAATAGATACAATCACTTTTTTTATATAATTTAATATATTTGAATGGAACTGGGTCAAATTAAAAAAAAAAAAAACTTATGTAGTTTCAGCTTAAAGATTTAGAGAAGTCTTCCGAATAATTAAAACTTCAGCTATTTACATCTTCCTTTGAAATAAGAGGTCTTTTTTTGTTATTATACCTCTTAAATTATTCTTAGCACGTGATTCTCAACATTCTAAATGAACGCCATACTTTCCTCACGACTTTCCCATTCTAAAGAACATGTAAAAAGTTTAATTAAATGATTAAAACTTTCTGTTATTTTTCGTCAGATTTTACGTTAGATTATCCAACAGTAATTGTTATTTCCTTTAAAAAAATATATTAATTTACCATCGGATTTAAAGTGGTATAATCTGACAATAATAAATTTTAGGTTGATTTTGGTCGATGAATCTACATTATCGTCGGAAAACTTTTTCAAGGTAGTATCATCAGATTTTGTAACTTGGGAGCTTTAATTTATTTGCGTCAGATTTATCCGACGCTAATTAGTGAAATCTTTGTGACAAATTTTAAAATCAGATATTAATATGTTTGCATCGAGGATTTTTGTGTGGGATATAATGCGGTTATAAATATAATTTTTTGTCATATATTCATTAAAAATCTAACACTAATTCTAATGATAATTAGCCTTTTTTCTATAATTATAACCATAAAAAATAAAAAAAGCATAAATTATTATTAAAATTTAAAAGTGTATTTGGTTTAGTCCTTGAAATACAATTTTTTTTTTGAATATCAGATTTTTTTGTTTTGTTATTTTTTTTCTTTAAATACTAACCTAATTTGTGTTTTAACTCTCTTTTATTAGAAACAACAAAATGTAGCTTTTGTGGTTATATTCAATTGTTAAATTAAAAATGATTGAAGAATTTTTTTTTTTTTTTTGCTAAATTTACCATCCAATTTTATTTATAATAAAAAATACTAATAACAACTTTAGAATTCTTGTATTCCTTTTTTTTCATAGTCATACTTTATAAATAAATATTTTTTTATTATTATTTTTACTACTCTTTTCTAAATTTTGATTTTTTTATCTATTTTTTATTTATTTGTTTTGTTCATAATATGCATGTTTTTGTTTAGAACTTTTTTTCATGTTCTCTAATATATATTTGCATATTTTTGTAATGAAATTTTTAGTATTCATTGTTTATATATATTTTTTAATGGGTAAAAAACCATAATAAGCCAATGCTCTCCAAAATTTACGTATATCAGCCAAACCGAATTTCGTTTCAGCAATAAGCCAAGACATATTTATATATAAATCGAACCAGAGTGGTTCGAACTACAAACGTGAATAAATCGAACCAATCAAGTTTGAATTAGGGTAAGAATGGTATGTGCATAATTCGAACCAAGGAGGTTCGAACTCGAAACGCTCATAATTCGAACCAAGGTCGTTCAAATTACTCATTGGAAAGCGTTGCACGTAATTCGAACCAAGCTGGTTCGATTTTAGGGAAGAGTAATTCGAACCAAGCTAGTTCGAATTACTTATGATTTGGCTATATAAGGAGTTTGAATCAGCCTCATTCGAACCATTCTTCCCTTCCCCAACCCCACCAAATCCCAGAGAAAACGACCCAGATTCTCTCCGACGAAGACCTGAACGAAATTCTCTGCTGAATGGGGGACGATCCGGCACGGTTATATCGCTTGGACGGAGTCGCACATATAGCAGGGGTCATCAACGAGGAGGTTAGTACAGAAATAAGTTCGTGGTAGTGGTATTTTTGAGTTATTGGTTTTGCATGCGGTTTTAGTGGCAGGTTGATGCTAGATGGTGCTTCAGTTGGTGGTTTATGTAGGCGGTTTCTTTTAGTGGTTTCTGGTAGTGGTTTTTGTTAGTGGTTAACGCAAGTTGTTTTATGTTGGTTGTTTTATGTTGGTGGTTTAGTTGGTGGGTTATGTTAGTTATTTTATGTTATTGGTTTATCTTAGTTGTTCTATGTTAGTGGTTAGTGTTAGTTGTTTTATGTTAGTTGTTTTATGTTTGCTGTTTTATGTTAGTGGTTTATGTTAGCCGGTTTTATGTTAGCCGGTTTTATGTTAGCCGGTATACCAGTTAGCTGTTTTTATGTTGGTGGTTTATGTTAGTGGAATGTGCTAATTGTTTTATGTAAGTTGGTTATAACAATGCAGTTAATGTCATGTGCAGCCCCAGCGATGCATTAGGAGCATGCGGCGGCAGCAGGGCATGCGACTAGATGACAGATACATTCCGTACTTGCAGATGGCAGGACTATACCATCTTGCAAGGCTGAACGATAGATGGTTCCGGTTAGATGAGGCCCTTGTCAGTGCATTTGTCGAGCGATGGCGTCCGGAGACGCATACCTTTCACATGCCGTTCGGAGAGTGCACGATCACACTTCAGGATGTGGCATACCAGTTGGGTTTGCCCGTGGACGGGCGTTACGTGAGCGGCTGCCTGTCAGAGTTTCATTTATACATCCAGGGTGGCCGGCCAGCCTGGGTGTGGTTCCAGGAGCTGCTTGGAGTGGTTCCTCCTCCCAGCCAGGTTCAGAAGTACGCAGTGAACTGCAGCTGGTTTCAGGAGACTTTTGGTGAGTGCCCCGATGGAGTAGATGACGAGACTGTGCGGCAATATGTCCGTGCGTACATTATGATGTTGTTGGGTACGCAGCTGTTTGGGGACAAGTCTGGCAACCGCATTCACATTAGATGGCTTCCCTACGTAGCCAGGCTGGAGGAGATGGGTACCTATAGCTGGGGTTCTGCAGCACTGGCATGGTTGTACCGGTGCATGTGCCGAATGGCGAACAGACATGTGGTCAAGTTAGCGGGCCCACTTCAGCTACTTCAGTCTTGGATCTTCTGGCGATTTCCTCGGTTTAGGCCTTCCGGGTTTGACACGATCAGCTGGCCACTGGCGTCGAGGTACTCTACCCAGCCTTCTCTATTTCATTTTAGTATAAATATCTACATGTTCATTATTAATGTATTAGAAACCCTTAAGACACATTTAACTAGCCATACGACACATGTATTATGCAGGTGGTCAGGATACAACCCTTCTGCTAGCGAGAAGGGTCCTAGAGTTGAGATGTGGAGGCTTAGGATAGACCGGTTACAGGACAGGGAGGTGAGTACGCTACTTAATGAGTTTCTTTATTTTAGCAGACTTTATGATATGCCCTGAATATGGAAACCCTTCTGTGCAGTTTATCTGGATGCCGTACAGCACTCCTGAGGTACTTCAGGTTGTGCATCCAGAGGTTCTGGAGCCTAGGCATATGGAGTGGCTAAACTGGTCGTATTCTGGTTCGAACCGCCTGAGCTGGATACCACATCAACCAGCCGTGCCAACAACTCTGGTGTCCTCACCTCCGAAAACTGCCGCCGACAAAGAAACATTACTTGCAAGTCCACATCACTACTAATCGTGAAGCAATCATACTTCACGGTATTCTGTAACACCGTGATTGGAATGCGATAGAAAAACTTCTTAACCCGCTTTGCACCCTCCAGACCGAGCTTCGTCAGTACGGCTCTAACAAGGTCATCATAGCTCGTCGTAGGAGTAACGACAATACAAAGAGGATTCTTATCTGTGAACTTCACTCCGGAATGGGTTTTCTTCTTAACAAATCCTCTGTGGTGAACCAAAACAACAAAACTCTCCTCACTAGCCATCTTACTCCCTCTAATGAGGCTAACTCATGTTTCCACCCATATATATAGGCCTCGGTCACCAACTAATTCGAACCGGTCTGGTTCGAACTAGGATTTGTGTAATTCGAACCGGCCTGGTTCGAATTACTTCCAGAAGCATCTCTCTATAATTCGAACCAATCTGGTTCGAATTGCATTCATTATTAGTTCGAACCATGCTGGTTCGATTTATTAACAACCCACAACAAGTAATTCGAACTGGCCTAGTTCGATTTATTACCAAACGCAATTCGAACCAACCTGGTTCGAATTATATTAATATATGATCTGGCTTATTACTGAAACGAAATTCGGTTTGGCTGATATACGTAAATTTGGGAGAGCAATGGCTTATTATGGTTTTTTACCCTTTTTTAATATTTTTATTAATACATATTTTTTTTATGAAATTTTTTTAATTTTTGTTTGACTTTATATAATTTTTACTATTTATTCTTGAATTAGTATGTAGTTTATTTATTATTATTATTTTTTAAATATAAATTATTAATTCTATTAAAATATTAAATTAAATTAAATTAAAAAAAAATACTAAAAAAGAATATAAATTTATAAATTTAAAAGATTATGATCAAGAGAGTATAAAATTTTAACACATAAATTTAAATTTTTTTAAAATAAATTATAATCAAAATGTTAAAAAAAATAACTTTAAATAATATAAATATATATTTTTAATAATTTTTATCTAAACATAATTTTAAATAAATCATATTTATTTTATTATAATCTATTTTAAATAGAGAATAATGCATTTTCTCGAGTGATAAAATTCTGATAGCATTCGATATAGATAAAATACCGTCATTTAATTCGTTAAGATGCTAAGCTATTTTTTTATTGAGACTCTTCGTTACTGTATATGCTAATCGGGATGTACAATAGGTATGGTTCTAATACTCTCTCTTCAATGTGTACTCTTTTTTAAACAAATATATTATAATAATGTCTAATGATTTCAATGATAAACATACGTTTTTTATTATTAACTACTACTTTATATACTTATATATACTAATTGAAAAATTTGCGTGTTATGCCTGTTAATAAGACAAGACGGGGCACATCATCATATAATAAAAAATGGTATAATTATATAGTTAAAGGATTAGATTCATATCTTAATAGCTCAACTCTATTTATATAAATATTCCAGTACTTAAATTAGATAAGAGAATATCTCAAACGAAATTATTCTTAATTAGTGGTCTATATTAGAATTTTATCCGTTATTATTTTGGTTTTATTTAATTAATTAAAGTGTGTTGCACGGTCTTAACACACTCTAAGATGAAATTAGTCTAATTCTTATATTTAACTTAATTTTTTGAACTAAGATAAAATCAGCCTAATTCTTAATATTTAACAAAGAAAGATAAAAACACAAGAGAACATGCGAAAAAAAAGTTTGACTAAAAAAGTATTACACTGTTCAAATGTTTCTTACAAATAACTTTCACATCATCAATTCAAACTTTCACTCCTATTTATAGTCATCTCATCTACCTGCTCAATAAAATCTAATCAACGATTCAGATTAATCATCTAAAACTTTTATTACAAATTAAAAATTTTCATCTTTTCTTTTCTTATTTTCATAGTTTTATTATGGTATCAGAGCCATAAATATCCTCCTTGAGGAGGATATATAAGCTATCTCGGTGAGAAATTATTGACTAATTCATGGAATATATCATTCATCCAAGCAAAACTCATACCTCAGTCTTGGTTATCCCTGTTCTCACAGGAAACAACTACCATTCATAGAATATATCATTCACTATGGTTCTAATTTTCAAAAAAAAAAAAAATATGAATTTCCTTCTAACAGTTTTGTTTGCGCTTCCTCCCGGCATTTCTATCTATAGTTTCTTTCGGCAATTTCGTCTGTGCCTCCTTCCCACAATTCCGTTTGTGCCTCATTCGCACAGTTCCATCCTTCTCGCAGTTCCGTCTGCGCTTCCTTGTGCCTCCTTCCCGCAGTTTTGTCTGCACCTCTTTCATGTAGTTCAGTCTCCGTCTATGCCTCCTTCTTGTTCCCTCAGTTTCGTACCTCCTTCCGGCAGTTTCATCTGCACTTCTTTCTAGCAGTTCCATCTGTATTTTTTTCCGACAGTTTCATCTGCATTTTGTTTCAACAGTTCCGTCTGCATTTTGTTTCAGCAGTTCTGTCTGCAATTCTTTCCGACACTTCCATCTACATTATTTTACTGCATTCTACGCGACATCTGAAGATCGTTGTTTGCTCTCCCTCTCAAGCACATCATCTCTTTCTCTGTTTCTGCCGTGCTTCTCTCTTTCCTTGTCTTCCTCTCCATCACACGTGCCTCCACGTGCGCTGCTTGCTCTCTCTCTCTCTAGCACAACATCTCATTCTATGTTTCTACTGCTAGCAGCTCTAGCTCTGCCACACGCATCTCCCTCTGCATCACCACGTTACAGGCGTCTTCCTCAACCATTTCATTGGAACGTATCCAAGCTATGGATTATTGACATCTTCCATCCACTAGCTTGCGGTGACATATTAAATTATTATTTTTATTTGTTATGCTTATCTTTTTCTAAGTTAGTTATGTTTATCTTTCTCTAACAGAATCATCTAGAGATTCTAGTTATTTTAGCTTATTTTAAAATTCGAAACCAGTTTAGTAATTAGTATAAATAGATAGTATTGTTTTTCCATAATATACTATAACAACAACAACGTACAATAAAAATTCTTCATTTTTTTCTTATTTTTTCATAGTTTTATTACAAATATCTAACCTATCAAATTTCTCTAAACTCTTCTAAATTATTCTAAACCACTCTTCAAACTTCTACATATATCCACCCTCTTTTAGAATATTTTATGACTTTTCAGAGTCTTCTGAAACCTTCTAGGTTATTCTGGGATCTTTCGGAACATTCTAGAACTTTTTGGAACTATCAAGAGTATTATTAAACACTTTAAAACACTGTACAAACACCGTTAAATGTAAACATTCTAAAATTTACCGCAACATTCTCCCCACCTATTGCGCAAACGTTTTTGTTATATTTTGCTCATGATAGAGCTCTAGGTATTTTTGAAATTGCCACAGATTTTCACGAGCTTCTCAGCTAACCTTGTTAATTAAGAGTCCTATTCACTTGATCAAGTATTGGATACTTGGTGGTACTCCTCTTCGTCGCGCAACCCGATCAGCTAGGATCTCCTCAATCTCTTTGTCAAATGATCTAATTACCGCAAGTGGAGCGTGATTTGAGTCACCTCTACTTGGTTCATCTTAGTCTTCATGATATGGTCTAAGCATACTCACATGAAAGATTGGATAAATCTTCGTGGAGAGAGGGAGTTGTACTTTATAAACTACCTCATCAACACACCCAACGATCTCAAATGACCCTTTATATTTGCGGATTAAGTCCTTATGAACCTTATCGAAGTCTTTGAATTATTGTGGAAGAAGTTTAATCATTAATCTATCTCCCACTTGATAACTAGCATGTCTCGTCTTCTTGTCTTCCTATTTCTCCTCTTTGTGGCTTTACCAAAGTAAGAATAAGTGGCATTTGCTTATTCTTTCGAAGACTTAACCATGTGATAAGTTTCAAGGCTCTTCCTTGAGTAAGAGAAAGAAAGAGAGTGTGGCATAAGCAGTTGTTGTCCAGTTACAATCTCGAATGAACTACTCTCTGTGGACTCGCTCCTTTGTAGTTGTATGAAAATTGAGCAATGTTTAGAAATTTTTTTCAACCTTTCTGATTAGTGCTTACGAAATGCGTTAAGTAACACTTAAGTATGGCATTCGCTTTTTCAATTTGCCCATTAGTTTGAGGATGAAAACTCATTGAGAAGTAAAGCTCTGATCCAAGGAGTTTGAATAGCTTTGTCCATAATTGTCTTGTAAGTAGATCTTAATCACTAATGATGCTATTAGGTAATCTGCAGTACTTCACCATATTCTTGAAGCATAATCATATTTCTTTCTTTATAGTGCAATTAGTAGGGGTAGGTATAAAGGTAGCATACTTCGAGAATCAATTCAAAACTATGAGGATAGATCCAAGCTTCTCAAATTTCGGTAAAACAGAGATGAAATCTAGAGAGACACTTCTTTACAGTTGCTCTGGTAGAGGTAGAGGTTCCAACAACCTACTTAGTACCTTGTTCCAACAAGATAAGTCTTTACATATCTCTCCGTTTTATCCCTCATCTGATGCCAATAATAAAAAGACTCAATGAATGCCAAGGTCCTTTGTTGACCATGGTGACCAACCCACTTAATGTCATGAAATTTCTTCAACTCTTTTCTCATATTTTTTTCACTTAGGGATGTATAGTCTTCTTTTTTGTGTAGAGAAGGTCATCCTCTAGACAAAATATTTTAGCCTTATCTTCTTTAGCTACTCGAATAATTTCTTGGCTAATAGATCGTGATGCAACCCTTCCTTAATGGTGTGTATAATTTCTCACTCGACACTAGAAATGGCTGCTAACTCAGCCTTGTGACATGGTAGATCTGCTACCACATTAGTTTTGCCTTGCTTGTACTCAAATTCGAAATTAAACTCATCTAAAAAATCTTATCACCTAGCTTGTTTATGGCTTAACTTCTTTTGATTTAGAATGTAGCTTATGACCACATTGTTTATCTTGACGATAAAGTGTGAACCAAGCAAGTAGTGGCACCAAGTTCTCAAACAAATCACCATTGCAGTCATCTCCTTCTTTTGGACTATGTATCGTCTTTCTGTGTCACTCAACTTGCGGTTTTCAAAGGTAATAGGATGCTCTTTTTGCATCAAAACTCTTCCAATAGTGTAGTCAAAAGTATCGGTGTAGACTTCAAACACCTTTGAGTAGTCGGACAATGCTAGTATTAGTCTTTCTGTGATAGCAGCCTTTAACTCATCAAAGTCCTTTTGACACTCCTATGACCATTCTCAAGATTTCTTTTTGAGATGATCAGTTAGCGGTGCAACCTTAACAGGGTATTCCTTGATAAGCCTCAGACAGTAATTATCCAACCTAAGAAATCACCTCCATTTAGATACCTTCTTTGGTGGCTCCCATTCTTTGATAGTCTTCATCTTCTCTTGATCCATACGAAGAGTTTCATCTGTTATGATATGTCACAAGAAGTGAACCTCATCCCTCGCAAAGAAACACTTTTCTTTCTTTATTTATAGGTTATTTGTTCGCAAGTGTTCTACATGTTCTTCCAAGGTATTGCTATAGACAACAATGTCATCCAAGTAAACCACTACAAACAGATTAAGGTAAGGTTAAAAAATCTCGTTCATCAAAGGTACAAAAGGTTGTAGGAGCATTAGTTAAGCCAAAAGACATCAGCAACTACTCATACAATCCATATCTTGTGACACACGTGGTTTTAGCCTTATCACCATCGATAATCCTCACTTGGTGATATCTTGACACTTCAAAAACCACTTGACTATGCCAAGTTGATGAAACAGACTAACTATCAAAGAAATATGGTATTTTTTCTTAATGATTACCTTATTAAGTGCTTGATAGTCGATGCATATTCTTAACAAACCATCATGCTTTTTTTCGAACAAGATTGATGCAGCATAGGGTGCCTTTGATGAACGGATAAACCCAACATCCAATAGATCCTTGAGTTGTTTTTTCAGCTCATCAAGTTCTAGCGGTGTCATTCTATATGGTGATGAGGCAAGTAGCTTTGCTCTTAACTCCAATTCAATCCTGCAATCCACATTCTTCTTAGGTCGTAGTTGCTTCGACAAATTGAGAGACATCACATCATTTTTTCATCAAGGACTTTCTTGATTTCAGAAAAAATATTTTTTCTTCGAATGTTGACTCCTCTTATAATAGAGCTAAATATATAATATCTCCCTTCTTGAACCCTTTCTTGAGTTACATAAAGGAAAACATCAGTGGTCTTTCAGCTTTAGACACTGTAGAAACCATATATGGAGAGCTTTTCTCTATGATACATACTACGTCATAGTATGACATAGGTATTATATTTGTCTTTCTTTGCAAAATTAGCCCAATGATTATTTTAAAATCATCCATGGATGCTACTAAGAAATCTACAAGATTCTTCCAAGAACCAAGAGTCATCTCAATCCATTTTGCTACTCTTTTAAGAGGTTTATCCTTGGTATTCACGGGATTAAACTAGCTATTTTTTTCAGCGATCTTCAACCCAAACCTCTTCATTTCATCAAACGTGATAAAGTTATGTATAATACCAATGTCAATTTTGGTCACGACGGGTTTTCTATTTATAAAGGCCTGACATACATCAAACCTTTATTTTTTACAGGGCCTACTACTTGTCCTTCTCAGCATTCATGAGCTAGACAGATCTAAAACATTCGGTCACCTATGACTGAGCTTCTTGTTTTTGGATGATAGGTGCTAGAGTTTCTAACTTGAAATAATCCTTCATTTGGTGTGGTTCCTTGCACATGAAGCATCCTTCTTTAAGCACGGAATTTTTCTTCTTTTTTTTTTCGTACTCTTTTTTTGAAGAATACTTCCCTTCATTATTGGTTGAGAAATTTTTCTCCTTATCTCCCCAACCTTTAGTAGAACTAGACTTGGAAGAAGACTTGGGTTTAGAGTCTTTTCGATGATACTTGATGAGTGATTCAACCACCACAGTGACCTCATCGACATTCTTAAATTCCTTCTTTGTAATTCTTGCTTTGTCCAATGTTGGATCCCATCAATAAAGAAGAACCACACATCCTTTGATGTTAAGTTGGGGATTTAAAGTATGAGAGTAGTGAACTCCTTTATGTAGTTACTAATTGTGCTCTTGTGCTTCAATTTTCTCAAAATTTTCTTGCTTCATAGATCACATTTTCAGGAATGAATTGTCTTTTTAATTTCCTTTTGAAATATTTTTATGTGGCTATGTTGAAAGTACCATTTTCTATATTTATGTACTTTTTCTTCCACCATAAAGTAGCATTATCAAAAAGATAGAGAGTTGTAGTGTGTATCTTTATTGCTTCTTTAACTACTCCTTTGCCTTTAAAATATCCCTCCATTTGTTATAGAAAATTCTTTACCTCTCGAGCATCCTTTATGCCCTTGAACTATTTTGGCTTTAGGAGATTAATCTTTACGGCCTCCTTTATATTAGTTGGTTGAGACTTTGTTTCATCGAACCAAACTCGAGCCTCCTCGAATATCTTCAAGACATTCTCAAGTTTCTCTTCCATTTGGAACATGCTTTCTTCAAAAACATTTAGTTCTCTCAACACATGAGTCTCGATGGTCTCCTTATCATATTCTATTTTTTTGGAAACGCTCATCCATAGATGATAGAACATTCTCTAACAAAGAAACTTTTTCTTCTAAGAAGTTAGAGTCTTTACTTCTAAATTCACTTGAAGAACGCACCTTCTTGCTTTCCCATTGAGAAAGAATAGCATCCCTTCCTCTTTGACTCTTAACATGCTCCATGGTCACACCAGAAATCATACCTACAAACCACTTGTGCTTCCTCTCGAATCTTGTTCTAATGTCAAAATTGTCATGGTCTTGGACACACTTCAATGTTACTATATTGGTACTTGAACTCACTCAACCTCTTGAGTTAAAATCAAGTTAGTCTAACCTTCAATATTTAGCAAGAAAACTAAGAATACAAGAGAACACAAGAGAAAAAAAATTGGTGAAAAAAATACTTCACTACTCAAGTGTTTGTTACAAATGATTCCCACATCTACAACTCAAAATTTTACCCTTATTTATAGCCATTCACATTTTCAATGGACGGTTAGGATTAATCTAATCAATGATCTAGATTGATCATCTAGAACTTCAAATATATAACTTATCACATTTTTCTAAACTTTTCTAAACTATTCTAAACCATTCTTTATACTTCTACATATATTCACACTCTTCTAAAATATCTTACGACCTTCCAAAGTCTTCTAGAATCTTCTAAGATATTGCGAAACCTTCTAGAACATTTTAAAATCTTTTGAAATCATCAAGAACATTCTCAAACACTCTAAGATAGTATACAAATATCATTAAATGTAGTATTCTAAAACTTTTTGTGACAGTATGCTATAATCAATCCTCTAAAATCCACACAGCTTGTTTTAGGACCAAATTAAACCTTGTTAGATAAGCAAGAAGACTCAATTTTGACCAAATATTTTTTTAAAAATAATTACTTTAATATAATTTGGTCATAAAATATAAATCTTAAATAAATTAATAAATTATTGAGTTTAGTAAATAATAATCATATTTTGGTGATGACTATATTTGGTTGAATTTAAAAGCCCAATATTGTTTGATACATATATTAGTGTTGCAGGACCAAGTCACTCTTCATTTGAGCAACCCAAAAAAAAAAAAAGCAATCAGCCCATTATGTTACCACTTAGACAAAATTAACAAGGCTGCTGACAAGTGGATCAAGGTAATGTGCCACTGCTGGTGCACAATTCGGATAAAGCAAATAACCAAAAAAAAGATACTCCACTTTTTCATTAAATACCAAAGAAAAACGAAAAAAACAAAAAAATTACAGATAAAGTCAAATCATTGGAGCCATGAAGCAAATCTAGAGAAAATCTAGTTCAGAAGAAAAAGGGTGTATTATTTCTACTCGTATGCAAGTCAAATAGATTGACAAAACTACCTCCTCTCTGCATTCACAATTTGGATAAGAGAAGAAGAAATAGAGGTTGCTGGCTCTGATTTATATCCGAGGGTTAGAAAAGAAACTTGGGCCAGAGCACAAGATTAAAGGCGTTGATTTGGCAAACCCATTGAAGGTGTCATGACCAAGTCACTGCTGTTGTCCATCTCACCTCTGTGCCACATTACTCTGTTCTCAATCCCTGATTTTCTGGTCTAAATTCTTAAAAGAAGGAGAAGACTTCAGCTGGTTCAATGCTAAAGGTATTGACTCTTCTCAACAACTCAAGCTGTGGTAATATTACCCAATATAAAAAGAAGTAACTAGCAGAAGATTGAATCAACGAGTGAGAGCATATTGTTTGAGTCTTCATAGTATTTTTGTTATGCCTTCTTCTTCTTCAAGTTCATTCATTGAATATTCTATTTTCTTTAGTTTTATCTTTCTTTATTTTCAATCAATGAAAAAAGCAAATATGTGAAGTATTAAGAAAAAGCCATTGAAAAAAAAGACAAAGAGAGTTAGCTTGAAAAAAAGTCAAATATTATGTCAAATTTCTTTTGTTGTAATATGTTTTTATTTTATATTTTTTAACTTGAGGGTTTTTCTTATTAAGTTGGGTGAGCACCTAATGGTTGAAAGTTTAGGGAGTGAACTTAGTCAAATCAAGTTTGGTTAGAAGTTTGGTTTGTCCCATATAGGATTAGGAAGAATTCTAGGGAATTGGTGAATATAAATCTTTGAAAAGATAGTAAAAATTCTACCATGGTTATGGTAGAGACTGGATGTAAGTCACATTGCACAAGGTGACTGAACTAAGATATATGGTTGTGTACTTTTTTTTTTCTCTGATATATTTTTGTTCTTCTCATTATGAGACAAAAATATTTTGTCTCCTGTATAATCACTTTTGCAGATTCAGCAGAAACTATTTTTTGGTAGTAAAGCTTACAAGTTTTAAAGGAGGCCTGATGAGCGAAAATTCAATGTGCTCGGATATTGGCTAAATCGTTCAAGTAATACAACGGTAAGTGGATATCGTTCCCATGAAAATTAATGGATTGAGGCAAGTAACATCTAATTGAATCTCTAATTAGATTAATCAAACATTGGTAAGAGAATTGTGGATCTTGAAGAAAAAAAAAGAACAGATAAGAGGACTATCGGGAGAGAGCTTAGAGAATTAGAAGTAATCAATGAATGAGAAAGTTGAAGGCTTCAGAGATGTTTGATTCTTAGGAAAGATAGTTCTTGTGTTTTCTTATTTTAACTCATGCAAAAATCTTTTCACAGCAAATCATTTATAATCAAATTCCAATTCCTTGGTAATTTAATTTTTCTTAACCCAATTAATCGTCAATTCCTTGGTCAATTAATCAAGAGAAAAGGTGAATAACGATTTTAATTTTAAGCCACACAATATTCAAAAATTATCCTTAGTTTAATTATATATCACGTATTCAAAATTAGTTATGAATAATTGAAGATTATGAGATAAGTTTCAAGCTAATTCCAAAATTAATTTTTTCAAAGTAATAACAAAATTAGAATAATTTTCAATACTTCTAACCATTAATGATGAAAACAAAACTCAATCTTGAAAAAGTAAAAAAGTAAGAATTAAAATAAAGAAAACACTCACATTATAAATCCATAAACCAAATATAATTTCTAACTTTCAACAATGGAGGTTTAGTAACTCATGCTAATGAAAAAAACTAAAGAGATGAGAGAGATGTACATATGGTGATTCTAGATCCTCCGGATTTAAGGGTGGCAATGGGTAGGGTAGGGTAGGGTTTGGATCCAACCCTAACCCTACTCGCAGGTTGAGATTTTTATATAAACTCAACCCTATCTACTCCGCGTTGAGAATATCTCAACTCTAACCCTATCCATGCTTAACCAGCGGGTACCCAACTCTACCTACGGATTACTAAAAAGATGCAACATTATTATATAACTTGATGATAATTTAAATAGAACTGACTTTTATGTAAAAGAAAATGTATTAAATTATCAATTAATAATATTTTTTTAGTGGATAAGAATTTTTTGCATTTAGTAAAAGGTCTTTAGTTCAACATCCATTTGAAACATATTTTTATATAAGTATATAATATATACATATATAAACTGCAAGTTGGTCGCATAGGGTTGAGACTCAACCCGCACCCTATTCGACCTGCACGAGAACCCTACCCGCTGCGGATCGGGTTGACAACCCTACCCGACCAGATTGGGTTAGATTGGATACCAGCGGGTAGGGTACATGTTGCCACCACTACCAGATTATCTCTCTTGTAAATCTTGTTCACTTATATTATTTATACCCTAAGTTCTATCTAAAATTTAAATTAAAAAACTAACTCTAATATTATCTTTAGGAATGATAAGATAACTATCTACTTAAATTCAAATTAAATCTTAACAATAATTCAAATCTAATATAGAATTAAATCCTAACAACAAAATCTTTATGTTTCTAAAAGGAATTAATACTAATTAATTTCTTGAGTCTTAAATTTTTGAATGAGATTAAGTCTTCCTGTGATTTGCATATTGAAATTGAGTCTTGGCAAGTATTGTATCCTGAAAGTTTAGAATTATGGAGCGTCAAACGTGCTTCTTTAAGTTTGGATGTTGGCCCATTTGTGCCTCCAGGCCAGGAATGCTAGACGTTGGTGAGGGGTCGCTGGGCATCAGTAGCTAGATGCTAGATGGCGGTGGTTGGACGCTGGGCGTCAGTTATGATGTTTTAGGTGCCTAGTTTTAATATTTTGGGTTTTGGTTAGGCTTCCAATCCTTTGGATTGTATTTATATTTTCTTGTTAAAAAAGTTTTAATTTTTGATTATTTGAGAAAAAATTTTCTAAAAACACAATAATATTAAATTAACTCTAAATACTTAATTAGTTTTGAAATTTCACTAGAAAATATAAAAATTTTGATTAAGATCTAAAAAAACTAATTAAAAAAAATTTAAAAACTACTAAAAATATATAGACATTAAGATTATAGATTTAACTACTTCTCTATGCCATTAAAAACCTTCATAAACATATATATAATCAAATAGTAAAATAAACAAGCTATCTAGGCAGTAGTAAAGAAATTATAGTAAAGACAAGATAGAAGTAGTTTGGTTTAGGAAAAACCATTGTAATATGATTAATTGACTTTTATGGAATTAATTATGAGGGTACAATAATGGACTTCAATTTTTCCAGCGAAATGACATTGAATTGAAATTGTACACGAAGATGGGTCCCTGGCTGAGGAAGAATTTTTGGACAAATGAATAAACAACTTTGCCTACAAGTTTGAATATGTAGTTCTAGTGTCTCCCTCTTCAACAACACTAGCTTTATTATCAAGACACTAACTGCCAAAATAAAAAGAGTATCCATAATTCTCCTCCAGATAGCAAAAAAACAAAAGTTAAAATTAAGTATTTATTAATAATTTTGGTACAATTTATATTATGACAACTATATTTATCATTCAAATTATATCGGTAGAAAGTATTTTTTTCAATTTGACTAATATTACCAAATATAATTAGATATATATAGAAAAACATATTTAGATCCACACGGTAAGAGTATACACAAATTAAATTTACAAAGAAATAAATGATAGCTATTCACATAAAGATATTTTTATAAAAAAATAATAATTTAAATATTAACAAATATTATGTTAAGAGTTTAGTCATTTCATTTAATAGTTATCAATTATTATTATTATTATTATTATTATTTGGTAAAGCACTTTGTGAATCTTAGGTTGCAACCATAAATTGGGAGCCTAAAGATTTGATTTTCCTTTCCTTTACTCCTTGTGAGCAGGACGATGGTTTCCTTAATTTATTTTAATTATTGTTAGGTTCTCTCTCTTCCTTCTTTCATTTGTATTACAAATTCTACGATATGAAAAAGATGATATAACGAAAAAAAATCATTTTTAAGGGAGAAAGATATTGTGAATGGCTCTTTAATTTGATACTTTAATAAGATAGGTAATTTATTTTGTGGGGTGAACATAAAAATTGTGTGAATTACGTTCACATATTTCTCCCTCATAATTATATCCTTTTAAAGTTTGTTACGTTGCTGCTTTTTTTTTTTTTAAATGACGTTCTGTACATATATCCGAAATTTTGAATGAATAAAGCTAATCTTTTTTTTTTCTCTCGCAATATTTTCAATTCCACAAATTAAGAACTAATTAATTATTGATCCAAACTCCATTTAAATATTTATGTGCAATATAAATATAGCTAACAGACTAATCAGCTAATGAGTATGGGATGGATTGGTCCACAAAGAATACTAGAAGGCCAACAAAATTTATTATTTTTGGTTAATTAACTATCAATATTTAAAAGTAGAGATTAAAAATATATTATTAAATCACTAAACTAAAAAAATTCGGATTGATCTAGTAGTTAGCTCATTAGTCTGTTTAAACAAGTGTTAGGAATTTGATTCCCGTCTTGTGCATATAGCAACTCATTAGCCGATAACCTATGAAGCACAGATTTTCTCGTAGTGCCGGCGTATCCGTGTCGGACGCAAATCCGACGCCAACACGCGGTGGATACTTCAAACGAGCGTATCGGCGGCATGTCTTCTTGCGGTGCAGAATTTTGGTAGAGTAGTCACAAATCCGAACGAGTCCGACCCGATTCAGATGTTCATGAGACGGATCTTTCTGCTGGGCTCCAAATCTTCAATTGATTTTGTGATTTTATGGCCCGATTAATCAATTTTTTTTCTAATTTTAAAATATTCTATTAGCGAAATGGCAAGAGTGAATTAAAAATTTTTATTGTTTTTAATAATTGCATAATTTTAAGACTTTTTTATGCAATTATATTTACTCTTATATTTACAATATGATATTTATTAATTTAATATATTATTTAAATTTTAATTCACAACGTATCCTAAACGAGTCGTATCCAATATTTTATAAAAAAAACGTGTCGGCGTACCTGTGCTGTGTCGTGTTCGTATCGCATGTCGTATCGGTGCTTTCTAACCAATAACAAACCCTTAAATAAAATTTCTATACATGACGAATTAATCTTGTTTTTTAAGAATTTCTCCACGTCCAAATTGGAGTGGGAGTGGGTGTAAAACAAAACCAAAAACCCAGATTTCCTGGGGGGTTTTAACGCGGTTGCACATAGCTTAAGGTTATATATGCATTGTATGTACCGGGACACTTACCTAAGCTAAATCCTGTAACATAATCTATAATTTTTATTTTATGGAATTAGAGTGCATTCACTACATTTTATTGATATCAACGTTGAGTGTATTAAGGGTAACATTGCAATTAATTATTATATAATATTGGTGCTGTTTTGCCTTAAGCTCTGGGGAAGGAAACAGTAATTGCATATGTTTTGTTTTTGTGCATTAAGAATTTGATTATGTTTATATCTAGCTAGTTATTGCCACCCTATATATAAATGAAAAAGCATGTTGCCCATGACCAATGCAGGCCTGGAGTAACATAAAATAATCTCTGCTAGCTAGGTTTCAGCAAGAGGGTATATGGACGCGGATTTAAGGATGGTAAATGTTATGATACCTATCACATTATATCTACGTTATTGAAAAAATAAATAAATAATATTTAATAAATTTTATATGATTTATTTTTATTTTAAATTTTTTATATTTTATTTTAAAAGGTAAGTTAGGCAATTTAAACATTATAACAAAAACACCATAAAACTCACCTTTAAGTATTTCTACTTAAAAGCTAAGGATATGTTTGGTTTATAATTTTATTTTTAATTTTTTTTTAAAATTGTATAAATAAAAGTAAAAAATACAAAAATATAAAATAAAAAAAATTTAAAAATAATAAAAAAATAAAAAACAAAATCACAAATCAAACAAACTTTAAAATAGTATTTGATTTTAAAAACTAGAACAGAAACTGAGATACTAAAGTTTAGTATTGTGTTTGATAGTCAGAAATATAAAATTTTAGTCTTTTAAATATCTCCAGAAAGTAGAGATATAAGGTAGCGTTTGGTAGAAAAACAGAGACTGAAAGACTGAGAATGAGAGATAGAGACTGAAATAAATTTCAGTATTCTGTTTGGTATAAAGTGGGAGACAAAAATTGAAACAATAATAAAGTTCTAATTTAATTTGTACAAAGGGTAAAATTAGAATTAATTAATTGAAATGAGGATGTTTTAGATATAAAATGTTATTGAAATTTTAGTCTCCGTCTCTAAAAATTTCAATCCCCTGTGTCCTTACTTTTTGGAGGTACTAAAATTTTGGAAACAGAGACAGAAATTTTAATACTAATCTCTAACAAATATGATATTGAGTCTCAATCTTTCAGTCTTTGTCTCAATACCTCAAAATAAATACTACTTAAGGGGCTAAAATTTCAAAGATAAAGATTAAAATTTTAATAATATTTTTTTAAATAATTAAAAATATTTTAATAAATTAAATATTCTTATTTCATCTCCATATTTATCTTGAATCAAATAAAATACTAAAACATAATTTAATCATATATATTTTACACCAAACATATATAAACTTACATAGAATTAATTTATTCTAAATCTGTCTTCCAATCTCCATCACTCAATTTCAGTCGCCTTTTCCTAAAAGAATTATACTAATGGCTCAGACTTTTTTTTTTTTGGGCAAGGTCCAGGCCTACAGCAGGCCCAAACCAAAACAAACCAGAAACCCAACCCAGATCCTAAAACCTACACCCGACCCGGCAATGGAAGAGGTCTCCCTCCTCATTCTATAGGTGAAGCTTCAATCCGATGCCAAACTCAATACCTACCACTGCAATATTCTGCGCGACGATATCAATGGTCACAGCCACTTCAGTCTTTAGTCAAACAAAGTAGGAACCCAACCAGAAGGATTCTGAGCAGATGCAGTAGCACCGAGTCGCACGATGAGGCTATCTCACTGTATCCGATCCAAGCGTCAGCTGAAACAAGACCCAAAGGAGCATAAGCCAATCTTCCTGTTTGATGAAACTGAATGCATGCATGTGGTTATTCATGACTACTCTCCCCTCTTAGCTAGTTCCCTGCCTGTCCAGCCTCCCTGGCACATTCCTTAGCAGTCGCATCAACACCTCCTCAAACTGCCCACTGGTCACTCAGTTCTGAGATCCTGGAAAGCTCAAAGCAGATGGATTCTAAGCAGAACCGTGCACTCCAAAACGCAGGATTCTGGTTTTCTGACCCTCCGGACTAGCAGAAGGCAAGCTAAGCTGGCGAGACAAAGAAGTACATCGCCAAACAACAAACATGGCATTCCCTCCTCCCGACAAACAAGGTACCAAAATGCATATCCATAATGCCTCCAAACTTTCAATCTGCAATCCAATTAATTTTCTGCCTGATTTGATTTTTATACATAGCCAAAAAATAACAAAATAGACATCATACTCATGCTCTGTTTGTCAGTTGCAAAGACATATAGTGCTCTTCTGTAATGGCTCAGACTCAAAACTCGTCGTTCCTTTTTTTTTTTTTGTATTTTTGAGAAAACAAGAAGAAGACTACTAATGAGAGTTGAGAGATATATGATATACTTGAAACTTGACCATGGTCTATGTAATAGAACTTCTTGTAAAAACTTTTGGCCCAATATTCACACTAAACCCAAACAATTTCCAAATGACAAGCCCAATAGTTGACATTAGAGTGAGTCCATGAAGGAAAATATTTTTGGAAACAGTTTTAAGAACAAACTTTCTTTTAGGCCTTATATATATTGGTTGTATGTTATGGATATAGTCCGGTACATGTATAAAAAGGAAAACTAGACGTCCAAAAACATAAGCAGAAAGAAGAAAAACACAAAACCTAAACAAATTTTCATAAACGAAAAGGAAAAAGAAAAAAACAAAATATTAAGATATTGATAACTTTTTTATATTTATTTTATATTTGAATTAACATTAACTAATTTCAAAAAAAAAAAATAAAAGGGACGAAGAAGAAGACTAGATGATGATGATGATGATGATTTACTTGCTGTCTCCCAACTTCAGGTTTCGTAGCAATGACAAACAAACTTTCTTCAATCTTCATTACTCAAGCAGCCTCAGCAAAAAGACGTATTTCACGTCTTCGTTCAAATATGCCACAATAATAAAGAAAAATTTCTTTAGTAAAAATAGTAAGGTGTATATGGAAAGGATGAAATTAGATTTGTTCTAATTTAAATTTGATTTTAAATATATATTGGGTTTATTTTTTAGACTTTAATTTATCTCTAGACTCGATAAAATCTAAATATTTTTGGGTCGCAATTATATCGAATCTAAATCCAGTGTAAACTGAGTCTCGAAAACTTTAACAATAATTTATAAAAGAATTATTTATGATACACTTATTTATAAAGAAGAAATTTGTTATTGAGAAGTTGATATATATATTTGAATTTGAATTTATCCATGAATTTTAATTTAATGTTTTTTTAATCTATTTTCTAATTCAATAAGTGTGATTAAAAATAAAATAATAAATTTATAAATAATATAATATAATATTAAAATTAATTTAAAATATATATGTCTTTTTTAATTCTCTTACTGTGTATATGGGTCGGATGAAGTAGAATTCACCTTGACTTAGACGCAACTCTAAATAATAATCAAGTCTATTTTTGATATTCTTATTCGAGTCTAAATCTACTAAAATCATATCAAATTAGTTCTTAAAATATTTCAGTTCAGACCAAATTTTTAACTGAATTGAATTATGTACACTTTTAAAAAATAGAATAAGATGAAAAATGAAAATCACTATGTGTACTGTATATGATTTTTTTTCTACTATAAAACGAATAATTTGCACTTTTTATTAACAAATAATTTGCACCATAATATGGCCCTCAATATTTGTGGTGTGCAACTCTTACACTTTGTTTGGATAGAAGATGGAAAATGGAAGGAAAGAAAATAGGAGGAAAGAAAATGAAAGGAAAGAAAATAAGAAGAAAAGTTGATTTTTTTTATGTTGTTTGGATGAAGAGAAAATGAATGGAAAAAAGGAGAGAAAGAAAATCATAACCAAATGAAATTACATTAAAATCTTTCATTTTTCTTTTGTTTTTTTTAACACTAGGGATAAATGAGTAATTTGACATTCATTTTGTGTATTATCATTCATTTTCATCGCAAGAGTGAGAAGAAAACTTGAGAGTGGGTCCCACGTCACTTTTTTTCCTTTCCTTTCAATTTTCATTGTCATCCAATCAATGAAAAATGAAGTTTTCCATCTATTTTCCCTCCTTGCATTTTCCTTCCTTGCATTTTCGGTTGATCCAAACAGTGCGTTAATACTAAAATCATCTTAAAATTTCTTTGTCCACTCCATTTTAGATATTTTTCACGATCTTTAATGTTTTTTAGTACATAATCTATATCATTTTGATAAAGGACAATGATATTAATCGCCCAGTAATGCCTACAACTGTTTTTCATCATATCAAACATCAAAAGAAGAGATGCATTAGCTTTTAGTAATCATTAATATATAATTAAATAGAATAAATGGTTATCCAAAGGAATTAACTCCTATACGCTAACAGTATAAAAATATTTTTATAATAACAATCAATATTGTAATAACATATAGTATATCAATTCAATACAGGTGTCAATAAATTATAGTTTAAATGATATATTTTTTCTATATTTATCTAACCAAATTTGAGTCTCTTTATTTTTTTTGATAAAAAAAATACCAATTCAATACAGATACTACCCATTAAAAAAATAATTTGTCCCCTTTAATAGTTTGTTATTGTTACAATCCAGCTTTTAAATTAAGTATAAAGCAATTGTTTACCTAAAAATATAAAAGTATGCTGGCATATAAAAGATGTAATTTAGATTATATTTACGTAAAATTTTATATATTCTACAAATATTTATCTAGATTTTTTTTTTAATTTTTCTAATACTATAAATAAATAATTTAACTCACATCCAAAATATGTTATGTATTTCTTCATTCTTATATCTCTTAAACTATTATTACTTTGATCGTCAAAATCTCTTATATATACTCTACTTCTATGAGAAGTCATTCTAATCTCACTCTTAAAACAGTATATTTTTAGAGAAATTCTCCATATACAAGCATTTTTTTATACAAGTCTTTACAAGTTATTATATTAACGCGCTTGAACGTTACTGCACGTTCTTCTTCCTCTTCCTCTTCTTCTTTTTTTCTTTCGTTTCTTACTTTCTCTTTCTCCTTCTTCAACCGTTACTCAATTTCACTGCATCTTGCTGCACTTCCTCCTTCTTCTTCTTCTTTTCTTTTCGTTTTTTGCCTTCTCTTTCTCCTTCTTCGTGCTTTTCTCTTTGTTTCTTTTTTCGTTATTCTTGATTTCCATTATTTTTTTTCAAGTTTTTTGAAGAAGAAGAAGCAGCAGAATATGAGGAGGAGAAAGAGAAAGAGTTCTGAATTATGCATAAAGTGTCCTTTGGGTGTATTTTCTATAATCGTTTGGGTGTATTTTCTGTAATCGTTTGGGTGTATTTCTGAAGTTTCATTATTTTCAAAACGATTTCAAAGCTTGATTTCAGAAACCATGAAAATCGAAAAAAAAAGAAGTAAGAATACCAGTAATAAACGAGTAAAACAACTAATGAAAAGGCAAAGAGAATAACGAAGAAATACGTTTGGGTGTATTTTCTATAATCGTTTGGGTGTATTTCTGAAGTTCTATTATTTTCAAAACGATTTCAAAGTTTGATTTCAGAAACCATGAAAATCGAAAAAAAAGAAGCAAGAATACCAGTAATAAATGCAAGTAAAACAACTAATGAAAAGGCAAAGAGAATAACGAAAAAATATCGTTTGGGTGTATTTTCTATAATCGTTTGGGTGTATTTCTGAAGTTTCATTATCTTCAAAACGATTTCAAAGCTTGATTTCAGAAACCATGAAAATCGAAAAAAAAACGAAGCAAGAATACCAGTAATAAACGCAAATAAAACAACTAATGAAAAAGCAAAGAGAATAACGAAGAAATACATGGAGGAGGAGGAAGAAGAAGAAGAAGGAGAAGAAGAGGAAGAGGAAGATGAGTTGTTCATAATCCACGGTGAGTGAAGAAGAAGAAGAAGAAGAAGAAGAAGAAGAAGAAGAAGAAGAAGAAGAAGAAGAAGAAGAAGAAGAAGAAGAAGAAGAGGAAGAGGAAGAGGAAGAGGAAGAGGAAGAGGAAAAGGAAGATGAAGATGAGTTGTTCATAATTCACGGTGAGTGAAGAAGAGAAAGAGGAAGAGGAAGAGGAAGAGGAAGAGGAAGAGGAGTCGTTCATAATTCACGGTGAGTGTAGCGCTTTGGAAATTAAATAACGCATTAAAAGACTCTAATGTGTAGCAACTTGTAAAACTTGTAAGTCAAAAAGACTTGTATGTATAGCAAGCCTCATATTTTTATAATTTGCTGATTGATTATTAGCATTATAAAGCATCAAACAAAAACAGACAAAATATCTAAAATAGAAAAGATATAAAAAGGTGCTTTAAAATTAATTGTCAACTAAATTTTGAATCTTTAGAAATAAAAGAAAAACCACAAAAAACACGTTTTTGTCATTTTAACGGGTATTGCTAGATATATATTAAAATTAGTTACTAATATAAAATATAAAATATATATTAAAAATTATATATAATTGTATAATAATTAATTTAATAATTAATTTTTAATGTGTACATATATTTTTGTTTTAATATATGTTTTTTTTTCTAGCCACAAAACACTAATTAGGTGTGAATAGTAGTGTGCGTATAGATATATTATTTTAGAAGTAATAATTGAGATTAAGAACAAATGAGGTGATTGTAGCTTCAACTTTTAGGTGATAATAATTTGAGATCAAATCTAATCCAAGATTTATGAGACAAAACTATAACATCAATATCTAACTCTTATGGGTAATGGCGTGTCCATTATTCAAGTATTGTATATTCGCAAAGTACAGTGAGTTAGCAACTTTCACGGTTCAGAGAAGCTTTGTTAAATTTGGACCAATTCACGATTTTGTTAAATTTAGAAATATGACATTTTCAATTACGACTTTGTTAAATTTGGACCAATTCACGAGAGCAATACGTAATTTGTGGTCCCTAAGTCTTACACATCTCTTATGGAAATATCATTTTCTGTAGAATAAATATTATTGTCCATCACTTTCTACACATCTCTTCTTAAAAATCCATGTTTGCCAAATTATGTGCATCTTACAAAATTTGAGTGAGCTTAATACGAAAATAAGAGTAAATAGTTAAATTAATATTCGAAACATCATTCATTTTTTTAAATTAGTTACTGAAATTTTTTTAATTAAATTTGTCATTTAAATATTTTAAATTAGTCATTTTAGTCTTTTTGTTACTTTCATTTCTAAGACTTGACATTAAAATTTATTAATGTGACACATTAAGTGACATCACAACACACATCTAATAGTTCTAATTAGTTACTAATATAATAAATTTATGAAATTAGATAAAATAAATCTCAAATTGAGAGATTCTAATGCCTCAAGTTCTTTCTTCAATCAGGTTTTGATATGATCTAATTTCATAAATTTATAATGTTAATAGTCATATAAATTAATAGACTAATAGTCAATTAAAATTTTTGTGTACGTATCGAGTATTATTTAACGTGATACGTTAACAAAAAAAATAACAGAAAAATTAATGAAATTATTTTAAAATCTTTGAAAATAAATTTAATAAAAAAAATATTTTAAGAATTAATTTAAAAAATAAATAATCTTTTAACAATGAATTTAATTATTTACCCATAAAATTATATATTGCAGAAATACCATTTCATGGAAAAAAAAATACTTCTCACATTATAAAATTTCAAAGATATTCATACTTCCTAAAAGACACACTTGAAAGTTTTCCCAAACTTTTTAGTAAAAAGTAGGTGTAACCTGTTAAAAAAATAATGCTTATTTATAGGCATAGGATGGAATTTGCAGCCGTGTAGGATGAGTGACGACCTGGACCCATTACTTTTCCCCTGTGAATGATTCTTTTAAGGAAAGGAAATTAAAACTACAAGTTTTGAATATTATTATATGATGACCATTATTAAGTATTGGATGAAATAACTAACTATAGTAATTGTGGTGGCAATGTGTGATTATATTACACTATTAATATGTTATTGCATTCCAATTATTAATACATCAAAAAACATAAGAGATGGCATATATATGATCAAAATTGGAAACGTGAACTTACAGTTCATTGACAAATGTATTGTGGCCATTTTTTATATTTACAAAAAGTCGTAATAAAGACGTTAGTTAAGAAGATGAAAAAGGAAAATTTTAAAATGTTTAAGACACTCATGAATAATAAATTGATAAAAATTTAAGTTGGTAAAACTCTTCTATTTTTTAATCTCTCTATTTTTGGTTCAAAATATTTTAACAAGACCATAATATTTACAAGTGAATTATTATGAAAACAACCTTTAAAATACTTAATATAAGACTTTTAAAATAATAAATAACTGTATTTAATATTCCCTATAATATATAACTAACTAAACATGTATAATTGTAATGGCCATGGCCAATGATGAAGCGGGACAATGAAATCTAGATATATGCATGTGTTCCACAATAGATCTTATAACTAACTACCAGAACTTTCAAGTATCACAACTTTCTATGTCATCCGTCAGATTGATGATGTACTATTATCATCCACAATAATAATAATAATATATTTTTTACATATATAGCGTGGATTGAGTTTTGTAGCATAATTCTTTTAATTTATTTTTATATATTTATATCTAATATATTATAATAATTAGTGAACTTTGTTTAAACTAGTCACATTGAGTGATAAGTTCAGAATCTAATAATTTAAGGTTATAAAATTTATTATTTTTTATATGGTACATAGAATTAGAAGTGAATCAAGTTAATTTATGAATCAATTTAAATTCAATTTAGTAATAATTTGATAAGTTAAATTTGTGAGCTGGTAATCCAAATTTGAGTTTAAAATTGAACTCATAAATTAAATGAGTCAAACTTAAAATTGGATAAATTCAGTTTATTAGTTCATGAACTAATTCGATTATATATATATTAATACACATATTTTATATGAATTTAATTTATACTTTTAATATTATATATATATATAATAGTAATATATACTTTTACATATATATTAATATTTTTAATTATTTAAAATTTTATATTTATTTTTTATATATAATTTTAATGTAGGATATAAATAAAAAATATAATTGATAGATAGATAATTATAAAATTGATTTTTTAATATTTTTTAAATATATATAAGTTATAATTTATTAATATAGAATTGTAGATTATGTTTTTGTTATTTGAGTCAACTTCTAAATTTGAACGAGCTGGTAAATTTTCGATTAACCGAATTTGAACTTAAGAAATAGACTCAATTATTAATAAGTCAAACTATAATGTGAGCCAAACTTAAGTTTAATCTAGCTCGGTTGGACTCACTTCCGGACCTAATATTCGTACATAATAATAAGAAGAAATGATTGAAGTTGCAAGATCCAAGAGCAGAATGATAGAGGAACTACTCTGTTAGGCACACAAGTGGACGCAACTATCAACAAAACCCACACACACGCAAAAATAATTATTACTATAAATTCATTCATTTCCCTCCCAAGTTGTGTGCTCTGAAATCTGAATTCAATTCATTTCTTCCAACACAGAATCAATCATTCAAGCTGGCTGTGAAGGAGGAGCAGGACGAGGAAGAAGAGCAGGTCGCCCTGACTCTACTTTCCGATGACGACGATCTTCTTCTTCCCGGAGTTCAAATCCCCGACACAGCTCATCAAATTAGCACCGGTAACCAACCTCACTTCTCAATATCCTTCTCTATCAATTTTAATGCAATTCTGGATTTTCGAATAATAATAACAGTAATTGACTATTTGCCTGATTTCACACTTCGAAAATCTTAATCGAACCAGACCAATTACTTAAATGATCGAGAACTGGATAGGAATTTTTGAATCGTAGAGTACTGCTTTTGTCGTTCGAATAAATGGTCAAGACCGAAAAGAATATTTAATCTGATAATAATAATAATAATAATTGTGGCTTTGCTTTTGTAGATTCATGGTTTCAAGTGGGTTTTGTGCTTACAACGGGAATCAACAGCGCATATGTTCTTGGATACTCGGGGACCATCATGGTTCCTCTTGGTTGGATAGGTGGTGTGCTGGGTTTGATTCTTGCAACTGCAATTTCCCTATACGCCAATGCTCTTCTTGCTAAGCTCCATGAATTTGGTGGAACAAGGCATATTAGATACAGAGATTTAGCTGGCTTTATCTATGGTATGTGAAAAATGTTTTTTCTATAATTTTTTTTCCATGTTAGTAGCATAATTCTTATTTTCATTCATTCATTCATTATTTCAGGTAGAAAAGCATATTCTCTCACATGGGCCCTGCAGTATATCAACCTTTTCATGATAAATGCTGGCTATATCATCTTGGCTGGTTCTGCCTTAAAGGTACTACAATTATAGTTGTTTTGTTTTGCTTCTCTCATTTACCTGCGCAAATTCTTCTTACAAAATACTTGTAATTTTATCATAAAAAATGGTATATGCATACAAAAAATCAGTCATTGTATATTTGTGTATAAATATATGTGTTGTTTAACTCATTTTTAATGTGTATTTTTTATTATAACATATTCTGTACGGGTGACTTATTTTTGGTGTAGAGAATAATCAGTCAAATACCAAATCGAACTGAGTACCTACACCATACCAGTTATCTAGTATAAAGTATTCTTTATGTGAATATTCCTACAATAGTTGCATTATGGTTTCACCTTATGCCTTCAAGGGAAAAACTGTGTTGAGATTTTCTGTTGATTGTATGTGTTCACTTCATTGTGATGCAGGCTGTGTATGCTCTATTTTGGGATGATGGTCAGATGAAGCTTCCATATTGTATTGCCATAGCTGGATTAGTGTGTGCAATGTTTGCCATTTGTATTCCACATCTTTCAGCACTTGGAGTTTGGCTGGGGTTTTCAACACTCTTCAGCTTAGTATATATTGTCATTGCACTTGTCCTGTCCCTTAAAGATGGTAATGTTTAGTTTCAAAGATGCTATGATGTATTTTTTTATTCTTATTCTATGAATATACTATCATGTTTGAAGAATGCAATGAACAAATCTGAATATCTGATGCTTGGTTTTTCTGTTCTCTAATATCTCTGATTAAGCATTTTCTTTTAATACAATGATAATTTATCTTTATAAGTTCACCAATGTCATGTCTCAATGATAATCAAGATAAAATATTTTTGGGAACTTGCAAAACCATATAAATTTAATGTTGAGTAGTTTATAAATAATATCTAAGCTTTAGAAGTATATTACTGAATCTTAAGTAAAAAGTTAGTAGTACAAGCATCTAGTCTTTTCCCTTTCCTCCAGTTCCATTTTTTCTTCAACTGACTTTTCTAAATCTGCTATCTACCATGCTTTAGTTTGTTATATTGTGTTGTTTTCATTTGGTTGAAGTTCATAGATTCAGTGTGAATCAATCTGCACTCTAATCCCAATTTCATTATCGTTAGGAATAAAATCACCACCTCGAGATTACAGTATTCCAGGGTCATCAACAAGTAAAATATTTACTACAATTGGAGCATCAGCTAATCTTGTTTTTGCATATAATACAGGCATGCTTCCTGAAATCCAGGTAAGAAAGAAGCTAAATCTGATTCATTTCCTAATTTTAATGCGGATACATACTTGACAACAATCTTTCTGCACTGACAAAGTAAAACAATCTCACACTGGTCACCAAAAAGAAATTTAGGAAGACAAGAATCATGATGGATAGTTATCATAGCAGATAGTTATTTATCATGACTCTTCACTTTCTTGAATATTTATTAGTCGACAATGTAAAACTGTTTTACGTTGTCAGTGCATAGGAATCGAACTTTAATGTAATTTGCCTCAACTCTGAATGTGCTCTTGAAATTAAGTTTTATTTGGTTGTAACCCTTAACAGGCAACAATCAGGCAGCCAGTTGTGAAGAACATGATGAAAGCTCTATACTTTCAATTCACTGTTGGAGTCCTCCCATTGTATCTGGTTACTTTTGCAGGGTACTGGGCTTATGGATCTTCAACAGAAACCTATTTGCTGAATAATGTTAATGGTCCAGTCTGGGTGAAAGCCATGGCCAATATCACTGCCTTTCTTCAATCAATTATAGCATTGCACGTATGTACCTGCTTCTAAGCTCTCAATTCCCCACTTCTAAATTATTTGAAAAATTCTTCTAATAAGTACACCAAACGTTTCTCTAAAATGTTTTACTGAATTAATATAATTTCTCATCTGCTCCATGTAGATATTTGCAAGTCCAATGTATGAGTATTTGGATACAAAGCGTGGGATCAAAGGAAGTGCATTGGCTTTTAAGAACTTGTCATTTAGAGTGATGGTAAGAGGTGGCTACTTGGCTATTAACACATTTATGTCAGCACTATTGCCATTCCTTGGAGATTTCATGAGCATCACAGGGGCTATCAGCACATTTCCCCTTACATTTATCCTTGCAAACCATATGTACTTAGTGGCAAATAAGAACAAATTAACATCCATACAAAAGCTATGGCATTGGCTCAACATTTGTTTATTTGGATTCATGTCTATTGCAGCAACAGTTGCAGCCCTACGGCTTATTGCTGTTGACTCCAAAACGTACCATTTTTTTGCTGATTTATAATTAAATTCATTATATATTAGGGCAATTATGTGCATATATGCTGCTAATCGTGTCTTTCACCCGTGATTTCAACATTTTATAATTTTAAGAATTTATGAAGAAAAAATGACAACAATAAATGAAAACAAAAGCCAAACATGGCTACATTTCAATTGGTACAAGACTGTAAAAAGCAAATGTTAGGCACTAATTATGAATTGATTGACTTTCTGATAAGCCATTAAGTTAACATCCATATGAATTCTTGAGATACTAAAGCTACAACGGTTGTGCACTTGTGCTGTATATCACCAATCCAAAAATTGGTAAATTCTATTAAAAAAATAGATCAAGAGTTTACATAAGGAAAATTGGCAGATGATAATTGATTCTTCAGAAATTGAATACAACACCCACCCAACTAATGTCACAATGATTTTCATTTCTTACTATTGATGTCACAATGGTAAACATGATTTTAGGGCAATAAATAACAATCAATTGACCAATATCCCAAACTAAGACAAGTGGAGGCTCTTTCTAAAATAGAATTTGTCAAATTAATTGTTCTACGCAGGAGCAACTTCTTGAAATCATCTAGTGGTAACCGGAACCTGAAAACAAGATGAAGCTGAAATTAGTGTTGTTATACCATGTTTATGCTATTCCTGCAGCTTGACCCTTCAATAAAATAAACATGCAAATTCTTCAAATTTAATATGATAAAGGAAGTGGAAGCAGAAGCAAAGATGTGTAGTAGATGTTGTTCACCATGCTAGCTTTAGATTGTTACTATCAACCTCACCAGTATCATACAACTAGTCAACTACAACAACTACTACCGCAGCTAAAGTTAAAATTACTATCAACTATAGGTAATTCCAACGTACACTATGATTTCACTAACAGCAACATTCCATAAATTATTTCAAGCAAATGTTCAAACTACACAAAATTAACCAACTTATAATTCATTTCATGTTCATGAGTTGAACTGAAACATCAGTCAAGTTTGAAAATGACAAAGTATAACTTGATGACTAGAGTCATTCATTAACTGAACTAAGAATCTAATCAACTACATCCAGTTCATGTCCACGAGTTGCACTGGCATATCAGTCAGAATGGCTCAAGCATCAGTTTCAGAAAAGTAGAGTTCTTTTTTGTTTGAAAAGTCACCGTAGGAAAGCTGAGGGTATTTCCATAACACCAGATATTAACATACACAAGATTAACAAAATGTTTAGACAACACGTCTTGAAATCTCACCTTGCTAGGCATTATCCAGAAACAAATTTCAAAATGATGCAGATGGAGTTGAGAAGTATGAGAGGAACTCTTAGGTACTGAGTTGCGTAAATAAGACCTATGAGCTGGCCTTTGAAAGATTTTGTCCTGCCACTTGAAAAATCAGATAAGCCCCATCCTCTAGGTGCCAGAAATCGGTCCTCATTTAGTATCGCTAGTGCATTTGCAAGAAGCAGGAACCCCTCAAGTAATGTCCACAAACCCATTTCCCTGCACTGCAAAGAAATCATAAGAAACTTAAAAATAACTTCAAATCATTTGCACTAGCTCTTTCATGTGTGGCTCAACTATTGCCACAAGTGTGGAATGACAAATGACTTAGACAACTTCTATCATACAAAGCTTTCTTGCAGAGGCTAGTATTGACCACCCCTCAAGCTCCTTCACATAAACTGTCTCAGTATAAGGGTCCTAGTAAGTTCCGAAAGACAAGGGATCCATATTATTCTTAAATTAGACCAAAACTATCGAAACTCAAATAGATCAAACAATTGATAATAAATCATTAAGGATGTGAAAGTCAGAAGAACAATGAGTAGTTGATGCTTGACAAATCATTGAAAAACTATGCTATGGCAACTAAAAATGAAGACCACGTCCATTGTAGAGCATTGATTCTATTTCTACAGCATATAACTACTCTGACATCAGCAGTTCTTTCAATTGCATTGTCTCTATTAACCTAAAATGGCAATTAATGCAACTGATATATATATGGACAACAAGGAACCATAATTCATCATAACAAAGGAAATCAACTAAAACACTATAATCATTGAAACAATTGGAATGAAAAGACGTAAACATGTTAAGTCATGTAGATCAGAGTTCACAACACAACACAGCAAAAGGAACACCAATCAAATGACACAAAGATAAAGCTAAAGGCTATAAGCTACGAGCTCCATTAGAGATCTGCTAACAAATGCAACGAACAAAAGTGAATGTGACATCGGACATCCCCCCCAAAAAAAATTGAATCATAGAATCCGATCGGAAGAAAGGAGGATGGAAGTAAGAACCTGATCGCAGAAGAAGCGAGAATGGAGCGGTGGATGAAGGGTGTGGCGGCGCGAAACGGGAATTGGGAACGGCGTATCAGTACTACAGAGCAGAGAGGAAAGAATAGAGTTTCGCCAAAACGCACCGTTTTTGTCAAATGCTACTTGGCTCGTTCACTTTTGTTACGAGCAGTATCAGTAATTCAGTATCCAACTCGAAGAAGATCTCAGATTTTTTTTGGTGTGGAATAAATAAAAAATGTCCTAAAATTGTGATTTTTCATTGTTTTTTTTTTAAAACAATTCTGAGACTTTAAACCCAAAATATTTTTATGTAATGTAATGTTTAAACCCAAATTTACATGAATCTCCTAAACCAAAAACCGTTATATGGATAATCTATTTATAATTTATATATAAATCAAATTCAAGAAAATCAATTTAAAACTTTAAATGTAAATCAAATTGATTGCATTTGATTTAAAGAATTTCATAGTAAATCGAATTAAGATCATTCAGCTTAGGGACATTGCTAATAAATCGATCTTATTAGGTTAAATTTACATGGAAAAAAATGGTGCAATAAAATAAATCGAATAATATGAATTCAATTTACTCACAAACACAATTATAGAATAAATCGATCCTAATAAATTTGATTTATCTATTAGTAACAACTTTTTTATATCGAATTAACATAATTCGATTTAGTATACATGTCCAATCTATATAAATATTAACAATGTTAAATTCTCATTAGAGTGACATTGAATATGGCTACGAAAGGTAATATTTTAGTTATTGTATACTATAAAAGTATAATTAAGAAAAAAATGCAATCGAAAATAAAGTCTACCCGTTGAGCGTTTTTATTAGACTTTCTATGAGCCTGGTTGATTTTCACAATACCGTATTACAAAAATTTGGACTACACAAAATGAAACAAATCGAGAAGTGTTGTCTGCAATAGGATGAAGTACGACTCGTTTGTAATAAGCGGTGACAAGGATTTGCAAGTTTTATTTTACTGTCATCGCTAGTTTTCAGAAGTGAGAATCCCTAAATTATTGGTGAAACTTGTGGATGTGGTCTCTAACTCCAGAGGATCGAACCGAAATCATCAATCAGTACCAATGACAGCAACTTCCAGTTCAATCCCTGTTGTTGCGTCTTCGTATCTGTCTGTAATTGTGTCTATGGAAGATTTGGTGGCATCTCCATCTTTTGCAGGTAATCTACACCGCAATGAGATTGTGGAATTAGGTTCTAGCATGAATACTCCTGTTATGATTCCGATTTTTGAGGCGGTTAGAGAATCAAATGCGGTGAAAGATGTCCTAGGATATGACGATGATGTGGAGTCCGCCATGAATGCTGATGACAACGATAATGATATAGGGAGGAGTATTTCTCATACTAGTGATATATCGATGTGGCTGCACCACCATGAAAACAATTCTCTTAGAACCATAACAACTAACAAACTCTATTGAAAATAAATTGTATTGTAAATTATATTGCAATTCTGGACATAGATAACCTAATATTCAATAATTTAATTAAGAATAAAATATATTTTTTGTTTTTGAAGTTTGACAAAAGTTTTAAAAATACTCCTAAGTTTTATTTTGTTTCAATTTTGTCCCAAAAGTTTTCGATTTGCATTAAATATACCTGTGACGGCTAATTTTTTTAAAAAAATTAAGACCAATTCAACAACAATTTTATAAGAACAACAATCAACACAAGAAAATCAAGCATAATTTTCATACATTATTGTTATATTGGTCTTAAATTTTTAAAAAATTTAGCCGTGGAGAGTATATTTGATGTAAATAAAAAAATTTTAGGACAAAATTAAAACAAAATAAAACTTAGGGATATTTTTAAAACTTTTGTCAAACTTTAAAGACAAAAAATATACTTTACCTTTTAATTAGACTTTAATGAAACCAAATTAAATTAAATTCTAACAGTATATATAGTTAATCTAATATTCAATAGGTAAAGTATAAAATTAAACTAAATTAAATTATATTAATTTAAACACTAACATTTAATGATTAAATTACATTAATTTTAAATAAATTAAACTGAATTAAATTAATTTTAAACAAATTAAACTAAATTAATTTTAAATAAATCAAAACTAAACTACATTACTACCCGTTAACCTAATGTTTAAGAATTAAATTAAATTTAAAAAGGTTAAACTAAATTAAATCCTTGCCAAATTTTTACTATCTATTTAATTTAAAACATTCAAAATCTAAATTAGATGTACATAAATTCTGAAAAAAAATTTCTAGTCTAATTAATCACTACTCTAACTAAACATTATTTATCACCTCTCTACCTGACATTTGTATTTTTAAAATTCTAGCAAACCACTAAATCACTACTCTAACTACTATTTATAGTTTCAAAATCTCAATAACACATATAATAAAATTTTATACGACTTAACATCACAAACTATTATTTATTTTAATTTTTTTTAAAGATATTAAATTTCATTCACTAACTTCTTTATGGATGGAACCAGCAATATGGACAACGCCGTCCAAGCGATAAATACAATTCGGGTCGTCTTCTATTTTTGCAATTTAAATGTAGTGATTTTTTGGTGTAAAATTTATCTGGAATCTGAATTTGGGGTAGATGAATATGGTGAGATGTAATTCGAAACAAGTGAATTTGAATTTCTTATATATGTATATATGTACTAAATCGAAGCTAGTAGATTCTATTTACTATTAGCATTCATTGCATGTAAATCAAAGTCACTCAATTCGATTTACGTAGCTTAAATCGAATCCATTCACTTCGAATTATTATGGGCACATACCATGGATCTAAATCAATGCAAATGGTTTCGATTTACTATAGATGAATTTCGAACATTACTAAATCGAAGCTGATAGATTCGATTTATGCCTGTACCTAGTAGTTCAAATCTCCTTGATTCGATTTATCACTAGAATGGTTGAATCGATGTAAATCAATTCGATTCACATATAATTGTGTATACATACACGTAACTGTTCTTGGTTTAGGGGATTCATATAAATTTGGTTTTTATTTTATTTCTTTACGTGATTTGTCCTAATGTTTAGGTCTTAATTATTACAAATTTATTAACTAGATATATATTCAATAAATTAAAAGAGTTTAAATTTAATGCATTGACAAAATGTAATTACATTTATCCAGAACAATCATATATAGTGGTGGAGCTTCAAAAATTTTTTTGGAGAGACAGAAATCTTAATAAAAAATTATATAATAGTATTTATATTAAAATAAAATTTATAAATATAATTATTTTATTTTTAAATTTATTATTAATATGTAAAATTATATATGGTTAAGATTAACAAAAAAATAATTTTAATTTTGAATAATAAAAAAATTTATTTAGGTTAATAAGCCAAATTGAATTTAAATAAAAAAATTAATTTTAAAAAAATCAGTTTTTACAAGAAAAAAAATAGTTTTTCACATAAAAACCTGTTTTTATTTAAAAAACTAATTTTTTTATCTAAAAACTGATTTTTCTTTTACAAAAACTGATTTCTTATTTAAATTATATAAAATCAATTATAACTTATAAATTATTTTTTAACATTTTAAAAGATCAATTTTATTTTTGATAATATTTATCTCTCAAAAATTTTCAGATTAATTATTTTTGTTATTATTTTTATTACAAATCAAATAATATAATACAACAAAATAAAGTCTTAAATTTCTAATAAAATAAAAATATCAAAATTTATTAATGTAAATAGTATTGATACTATAATGGCATTTAATTTGTAAAGTTGATTTAAAAATAAAATAATAACTTTTTATTAATAACTAATATTACTACTAGTTATATTATAATTTTTATTATTTTAAAAAAAATAATGCATAAAAATATATGAGAAGTCAAATATAATTTAGTCTTAATTCTATAATAATATTTAATTTGTAACGTTGATTTAAAGATATGTTATTTGTTATTGTTAAATAGAATAGGATAAAAAGTTTGAAAAAATGGTAAAAATAGACATCGAACTCAGATACATAAATTAAAAGTATATCAATTTAATCAAACAAGTTAATTTTATTTTTTTTAAAGTAGAATTACTAATATTTTTACAAACATTTTGGGGGGACCATGCCCCCCCCATTGTCCATACAAAGTTCTGCCACTACTTGGCTTGTTATAGTGCGAACTAGGTAGCTGTATGATGGCTCTAGCAGAGCTTGGGAGTATTGGCTTGTTATAGTGCGAACTAGGTAGCTGTACGATGACTCTAGCAGAGCTTGGGAGTATTGGCTTGTTCTGTTGGGTTCACACTTGACTTTGAATCTTGGATATATAAATATTTGCATAGAAGTAGATTCTAAAGTAGCAATAAGTTTCTGCCTTCAAAAAACTATTGGGTTGCACTCTTATAGAGCGTTAGTTTTGGCTATTAAAAAACGTGGTAATAGACTAGTAATTAAAATATCCATAATAAGTTTAAAAAAGCAAATACTTGTACAGATAAATTAGCATGACAAGAATATAAACTTTAGTTGGGATGTCATTTTTTTCTATTTCCTCGTATATTTTTTAAAATTTTCATGCAAATTTTATTAGAATTATATCATTTTTGTTTTTTTTTTTTATAGAATTTATGCCCAACTATAAAAAAAAGTGGTACTGTTATTTCTCAAATTTCATTGGTTTAGTGTCATCGGCAAACTGATATATCACTTATAAATTTTGCTAGGGAGACAATAAAAAATTTTGACAATGTGTATAATGGGCTGGAGATTTAGTCCAAATACATATAAAAAATAAAAAACACTCCATAAATTATCTAAATAAAAAAACTCACTCATTTATTGAAAAAAAACTATCCCAAACTCTAATTTATCGAAACATTTCACTCCAATATACTCTTCTTTCCCAACTGGCTATTACTCCGACTTTAATCAATAATCATCCTACTTCACCGTCGCTACTTGGCTTTTCACACGCCACCACTGGCATCGCGCACCCATAGTAAAAATAACCATCTATTTAAGGATAAAAATAATCATCCGCATATAACATACCTAATAAATTGAACATCCAACATATTTTAATTATATATAACTAAACTCAATTCAATCAAAATAATCATACACGTAATAATTAAAATAACCATTCGCATACCTATTAAAATAATCATCCTAAACTGGCCATTGAATTAATATAATCCAAGAGTAATCTGAGAATAGAGGAGAAAATTATTGGTCCCATATCATAGGCCTGGTGGATCCACCATCGATACTCCGATAGAAGTAATTGATGAAGAAAGGGTGGTCAATCCAAAAAGCTTCACATACAAAACCTTAAGTTGCCAACAAAAAATTTCAAGAGAAAGCATTTTCTTGGTGAGGGAGGATTTAGAAGTGTCTTCAAAGATTGGTTTAGTAGAGATGATGCTATGACTCCAACAAAATATGGAATGGGGATCCTTTTGCTATCAAATCTCTTAACCAATTTGGTCTTCAAGACCATCAAGAATGGCTCGTATGATCATCATCAACTCCACGATGTAGTAACAACTCCACGAGAAGGTTGCACAAAATCGCAGCAACGCGATCAAGAAAGAGTGGCGCGAAAATAGTGACAGTAGCGTTGGACTGAGCGCCGGAGGGCGAAGCAAGTTGGGCTGATTTATATATGCGATCAATTTAAAAAGTAGTTATTTTTACTGATATGGCTAGATGTGGCAGGTAAGGTAGCTCGGCTCGGCCCTCCTAATGGCCGGTTGGCAACCAATTTCTTTCATATGTTTGCATACAATTTCATAAATATTTTAATAAACCGACAATTTTTAAATTCAAAAATAAAGTCTCTATAATTTTAAATTTCTAATATAGTTATCAATCAAGTATTTTATAACAAAATAATTTAATGAATATTGTCCAAATCAAAATAAACATTGTTTAAAACATCTAATTGAACATTGTCCAAGCGTCGAAGAGATGGAGCAGCTTGCGATGAAGAGGCGTGACGGAGACGTACGAGCAAATGACAGACGAGTGTGAGCCTGGAACACTGGAAAGAGAGTTGCGAGGAGAAAAGTCGTGCGAGAAGAGGCATGACGGATGCAGGCGACGATGAGGGATGCCGACGACAATGTCCGAGAGTGTCTGCGTGTGTGATGGTTAAGGAGAGGTAGAAAACTCGTGAAACAGGGACAAAGAATGACTAATTTTTACTAGGGTTAAAGATTGATTTGAAATTGTGAAAGTGTTCACCACTTTAGCAGGCAATTGGGATTATGAGTTTGAGTAGTCTTTTGGTTTAGAAAAAGAAAGAAAAATAAAACAAAATAACGGGTCTGTTAGGTAAGTTCATCCCGTCCCATTCCGTCAAAGTCCGTCAAAGCACATGAATTATACGATGCGAGTTAGGTGAATTTTTTTATTTTGGTGGTCTCAAAATTCTAATCCGATTCACTTTTTTAGGCGAGTTAAACGAGTCGGCACGACAGATTTCGATTCGTTTGTCACCCCTAAATGTGATATTACGTAATTGAAAATATGTATAAAATTACTTTACAAAATAATAAATCAAAATTAAATTAAAACAAAATCTATTAATACCTGTTAATCCACTAATATACATAAATGGAATAAGTCTCTAACTCTCCATCACCAAATAAAGTCTATTTTTTTTTTTTTTGCAGAGTAAAAAAATGGAAAAAGAAATTATACATTAATCTTTTGATACTCTTATACTCAATATCACACCTATCAACTAGCCTATTCATCTTTACCAATATACATTTCCAAATAGCTCTGTATATTACATAAATGAATGTGATGAATTAGTTGCTGTTTAATCTAATGACTAATTAATTAATGACTGAATAATCACTTCTCACAAATGCAACCTGGAAAAGGGTTTGCATAAAAGTTCTCTTCCAATTTGGGGTGGCGATCAATTTTTCTAGGATGTGGTGCTCCCACATTGTTTTTGTGTATGCTCTTAACCTTAGATGAGAAATCTTCCCAAGAAATTAAGTCACTGTCTAACTCATCAACCAACCTAACAAACTTTTGCCTGCAACATGTTGAAAAACATCATTAATTAGACATCACATACTTGCCCATTTTACCAGATGGTTGAATTGTGGAGTTATTTTTGTTCTTACAGTTTCAATTCAATAAGTGTATTTTTTTTTAATTGTATTCTCATATTTATGATGAACCAAATTGTTTATTATCTATCTAATAGTTTGTTGATCTCTATTTGATTTTTTTTTTTAGATTTTTTTTGTGATTGCTAATTTTAAAAATTTATCCAAAATTTATGATTTTTTTATGACAGATAATTCTTTGATGATATTTTCATTAATATTTGATAACTACTGGAAACAAAAAATAAATTGTTACTATAAATATCATTACAAAATTCATTTTTTGAAATTTACTTCTTTTAACAATTTGTGATTGAAAAAAATATCAGTAAAACTTTTTCATTAGCTAATTTTGTAGAAACTGACTTTGTTGCCCTAATATCCTAAATGTAACCAAAGACTACTAATCAAATGATGATATATTAAATTTTAAAATGGTTCTTCAAATTAGCTGCATATACTAAAATTATTTTTGAGATTTTAAAATGTTAGTCTCTTATTCTTTTTCACTAAATGATCTATCACTCTGTTAAGAATTAACATAGTATATTTTTGTTAATTAAAGTGACATAATTAGTGCAAACCTACTTTATTTTAGTGAATGTAATGGATTATTTTGGAGATTAATTTGAATTAGATAACTATTAGGCTGCGGTTGTTTATCAAAATTGTGTTTGACATATGAGAGAGACATTGTATCTAGAAATACTAAATTAGTGTATTTTGTGTTCATTCTGATAGGAAATACATAGGGAGATAGCTTATTTTTTATTATTCTTAGTAATTTTTTATAATTATATTTTTTTAGTATTATATTTTTTCTTCTCAAATTTTTTGAATAAAAAAATGAGAATAGATTGAATTTTCATAATATGTTCTAGTTTATCATCAAATAGAATATAAGAACACAAACTTTTATATCTATGTTATTTGTATCTTGTCTTGTCCTGTTCTCACCCTAACTACTAATACGTACTAAAAAAAATCTTGATATAAATAAAAATAAGAAAATAATTACTTGTTTGGGGCAATGGTTTTACGAAATCCTTGAAATGCTCTGTGACCTCGTACTGCTTTAGCCATGTTGCCATCATAGGTGTAAAGAAAAGCATCACTTTCAACCGAAATAACATAATCCAAAGCAGCAAGCTGATTCTGGTGGATCCTAAAGGGTTCAAGCTCTTCTTTTGTTGCCAAAGTGGAGTGTGAGAAGACATTAGGGTACTTGGTTTCAAGTGGTTTGAGTCCTTGTGAGCCATAAATGCTACCAGCAGCTATGTAGATTTTTGTGTCAAGAGGGAACCCAATTGCTTCAAGGAACAATGCTACTTCTCTTGGAGTCATGGGACAAACACCCTTTAGCCGCTTTGATTTGCCATCAATCTCTTTGTTCTTCCAATGTTTCACTTTGTATCTCATTTCTCTCAGTTCTCTTGCTTCTTCTTTTGTTAGGTTGTGATTGCATCCTGTGAAAGCAAGCATGTCCTTTTCATATCTGCATTTTGTTTCCCATGTTTTTATAAGACAATTGTTAATTAGAAGCTACGTTTGCTTAGTTTACTGGTTTATTTTTAATACGGGCTTTTATATAATAGCAGAAACTCAGGTGCAGTCGACTTCACGTGAAGTTGATAACTGAGAGTCGTTAAATGACTTAACTGATTTGATTAAATTTTCATCTAACAGCTCTTAAATATCAACTGAGAGTCGTTAAATGACTAATTGATTTGATTAAATTTTCATCTAACAGCTCTTAAATATCAACTTCATATGAAGTCAACTGCAGCTGAATTTTCACCTTATAGAATTTAAAATCTTTAATCGACAATCAACTAACAAAGTGGTTGATGAGCAAAGATTAAAAAGGAGAGAAAGAAAATTTTAAAAAGAAAATATTGAATCAATTTTTAATTTTTCATCTACCAAATAAAGATACGTACAAATATCAATATCAATTTATTTCTAAAGTTTACTTAGGTACCTTAGATGGAGGGCAAGATAATGCGTATTGTTTCTAAGTCTATTTACCAACTTCATTGCAAGCCCTTCAATTGGCACTGAAAATCTAAGAGCTTTATACATGGTACGACAACGTATTTTCTGAATTGAATCAGGAAGACCATTATTGACAAGGCGAGAATCAGTGTGGGTAAATTTTATCACTTTCTGTCTTCTCAATAATCCCATCATCTCCCCTTTGTAGTAGCTACCCTACATTCTCCAATGCAATTCCACATATCTTTAGTTTCAGAACCACCATCATGATATTCAATACTTTATTTATTTGGTAATTATTATCTCAAGATAAAAATATAAATTATTTGGAGAAAAATGCCAAAACATATAAATAAATAGGATAAAGTATATTTTTATTTCTAAAGTTTGGTAAAAGTTTAAAAAATATATTTATTTTTTATTTTAATTTTGTCCAAAAAATTTTCGATTTGTGTCAAATATACTTCTGACAACTAATTTTTCAAAAAATTTAGGACCAATTTAACAATAATTATTAAAAACAACCTTTAACACAAACAAATCAAGCATAGACTGCATAGTTGTAATGCATTATTGTTTGATTGGTCTTAAATTTTTTGAAAATTTAGCTGTTGAGAGTATATTTGATGTAAATCGAAAATTTTTGAAACAAAATTGAAACAAAATAAAACTTAAGGATATTTTTAAATTTTTGCTAAATTTTAGAAGACAAAAAAATATACTTTATCCTAAATAAATATGTTAGAAAAATTCATAATTTTCCTGTTTTAATTTGTTTTTTATTTCTTATTTTTATATTTTTTATCTTGAGATATTTAGATAGCATTTACTTTTAAAGACAAATATGGAGAAAAAAAGTTTTAAAGATAAAGATAAATACAATATACTTTGTTCCATACCATGATCTTATGTATTTTTGTATTTCTAGAAATAGAGAAAACAAGAAAGTGAAACAAAATTAAACAAAATATTTTAGGATAAAGGACAAATAGGTTCCTGACCTTTTAAAATGCGGACATTTTCATCCTTCAAGATTGGAAAATACATTTCGATCCCTCACCATGTAAATTCCGTGACAATTAAATCCTTTCGTGGAATAGATGCTCGAAATGGTAACGAAGATTACTGAGGTGGAGGGGTGGAGAGTGATGTGTCCGTTACGGTTGCTGAATTGGATGGGGAACAAATTGTTGGAGAACAAATTGGTTCTTAATGACCAAAACGACACCGTATGCATCCCCACTTTCATGCCCATCATTCCAGACCTCTTCTTCTTCTTCTTCTTCCATGGCAATTTCATCGCACCCTTTCTTCACTTGCACTCCCCATATTGGTTTCACCCATGGATCTTCTTTCCCATACATCAAGCATATCGGCACATCATTTTCTCTACATCTACATTGCAAACAACACTCAAACTTCTCAAGGTTTGAACCATAAATCATAAATGCATGTCCATAGCCATAGCAGTATTCAAATTTTTAATGCTATAATTGTTTTACTATTCTACTACCTAAATAAAATTTCATTTAAAGATATTTCAGCCTGAAGAGCAAACATGATTGAAGCAAACGATGCTGCAGCAGCAGGGTGTCTTCTTCTCCAAAACCCCATGAAGAAGTACTATCCCTATTCATATTCCTTTCACCTTCCTTAATCTTAGAGGCAGGGTCTTCAAAAGTAAGGGACATTTTTTGGCCCACAAAATCCAATGTCCACACTTTATTATCACGCCCCAAATCCTTAAGCTGTTTCTCATAATGGAAAGAACCAACACCAAAACCAAAAAGAAAAAGAACATTTGGTGAACCAATGTTTTCACAACCAGCTTTCTCGTAGTGTATATTAAATTTGGGTTTCCATTGCCAGAAACAACTACTTATAGGAGCACCAAATTCACCATTTGAATCATCTGGTAAACTTGGAACTAGAATCTTAGAAGCAGCATGTTCATCAATCTCTGCAATTTCATCTTCACTACCAATCACATAGCCATCAGAAGTTCCACTATAAACCCTGAAACTCTTTAATCTTCTGGACTCTTCTGAAACACTTAGTGACCTATGATAAAATCTCATGGAATCACTTTTCGGTACGGTGTTGGAACAAGAAATTCCATGATTTACAAAGTTTAAAAATCTTGATTAGTGTGAATTGAAGTTTTTTTCAACCAATTTTCACTTTGTCTGCACCAATGGGTTTATTTATTCGTTGCTTGCAAGGCTCTTCTTCTGTGTGACGAGAGAGGAAGAAAGGGCGCGATGAAACTCCCATGGAGGAAGAAGAAGTAGAAGGAGAGGTCTAGGATGATGGGCATGAAAGTGGGGATGCATACAGCGTCGTTTTGGTCATTAAGGACTAATTTGTCCTCCAACAAGTTGTTCCCCATCCACTTCAGCAATCGTAACGGACACATCACTCTCCACCCTTCCACCTCAGCAATTTTCGTTACCGTTTCGAGCACCAATTCTACAGAAGGATTTAATTGTCACGGAATTTACATGGTGAGGGATCGAAATATATTTTCTAATCTTGAGGGACAAAAATGTTCGCATATTAAAAGATTAAGGACCTATTTGTCTTTTACCCAATATTTTATGTTATTGCTATCTCTTTGTATTTTGTCAAGTTTTTGCTATCAAATACTAGCTTACCAAACATAGGTTAATTATAGTAACACTTAAATAAGGGTATATCTAAAATAAGTATAATAATTTTGTAGGTATTAAATGTGTCATATTTATATAAATTATTAGATTTTATTAAATAAAAATTAAAAACTAATATAAAAGAAGAACATTGATAAACTATAATAAATACAGAATATCTTAGTACATAAATAAATATCTTTTAATATATAATACTTTAAATGATTATATAATCTTATATGTTTTAGAAAATAAATATAAATATATAAATACAAAAATATAAGTATTTTTTATTCATTAAAATTAAATATTATGTAATAAAATTTTTATAATATTAAAAAATTATAATAAATTTTAAATATAATAATTTAATTATTCATCAAGTAATATAAAATAAAATTTAATTATTTTATATTTTTAGGTTGCAATTTAAAATATCTTTTTAATATAATTTTTTATATTATAAAAAAAATTTTGTATAATAATTAATTTTAATGAATAAAAAATTTATATTTTTTATATTTATTTATTTAAAAATAAAAAAATTATGTTATTATTTAAAATATTATATATTAAAAAATATTTATTTATATAATATATTTTGTATTTATTAGAATCTATAAATATTTATTTTTTATATTTACTTTTAATTTTTTATTTATTAAAATCTAATGATATATATAGATATGACACATTCAATACAACATAAGTTAATTATGGTAACACTTAAATAATGTGTTATATTTATTGCCTTGGACCAAGAAACTGGAGCTTTCAATGCTGGCCTAATTGCTGCAAATCTTGGTGGCAGAGATTCCACTATTGGAACCTCATCTTCTAAGACTTTAATAAAGTTCCTCCAGTTGAAAATTTGTTTAAAACCACTGGCACAAAATAAGAAAAAATATCATGTTTTTTATTCATTTTTATAGTTTTATTAAATATTCAATTATTTTTTTATAATTTAAAAATTTATAATTAAATTTTTATATTAGATAAAAATTTTATTTAGATCTTTTTATTTTGCTGTTAAAAAATGTATTTTTATTTTAAAATATTTATTTTTGTATTTATTGTAGAATAAATTATAAAATATTCTAAAAAAACATATTTTATTATATTTTTTTTCTTCTTAAAATTAACAACTAAGAAAGATTTAATTATATTTTTTATTAATAAAAAATCGAATTATATCCCCATGAAATTTAGAGTTTTTTTTCCTCTCTGAAAATACAAGTATATGTGAGAATTCATACCTGCTATCTGTCCAAAATGAATGATGGTCTAATGTTGGTAAAACCAAAGTAGCATTCATAAGTTTGGCTATAGCGACCATGTCACTTATCTGCAATATGATTGAAAATTCATATTATATTGTATAATATTAAAGCAGAGGAAATTAAATTTAATTGAAGAATAAATAGTGCTAAACTAATTTAATTGCATACTCCAGTTGTCATTTGATTTAATCCTCCATTGGCGTGAACCAAAAGGTAGCCATTTGTGGCGTTTCCTACTTTCGCTGTAGAATAATATACAATTTCCATAGGTAACCACAAATCAGAGTTGGTAATTGGGTACTCGAATTTAGAAGAAATAAGAACATTGGACCATGTTTTTACTCTTTGGTTGACTATCAATGCATTTGTAGTAGTTGTCACTCTTGGGATGCTTCCAGATTTCCAGAGTCTAGCTAACAAAATGAAATACAAACCAATGATATTTTGACTACATTTGTGAAGGGCAAGATATATCAAAACAAGTGAAAATTCGGATGCAGTCGATTTCATGTGAAGTTAATACATGAGAGTCGTTAGATGATTTGACTGATTTGATTACATTTTTATCTAACAACTCTCAAGTATCAACTTCACCTAAATTTTCACCATCAAAATGACTTACAAAGTAAATCATATATACGAAATTTGACTATGATACGATATCTATAATATTTTAAAAAATATTATTAAAATTTTTTTTATTAAACAACACTCTTTAAAAAGTATTATTAAAAAAATATTACTAAAATAAAATAATATAATTTTAATTTTAAAGACACTTATATAATTATCATAACCATTATAACATACTCGTATTAGAATTTATCATATACAAAATACTAGAATCTACCGTATACAAAATGCCATATGCTGATTATCATCACTTGATACGTCATTTTTTGTCTCTTTTTTTCGTATTTTCCTTTTGGTAGGTAAGTTTTGCTACTCGTTTTAAATCTATTTTCAGCATATCAACCATTTTTAATAAAATAACTTTACACAACTTTAATTATGATGCTTTTTCTACATCCAACCAAAAAGATATATGTACCATTCAAATTCATCCACTTGATATTGCAATATTTTTTTTTCAGGATATTTCTTCTCACATTTTTAAAATGGTAAATTCTAGTATGACTATATAAATGTTATTAAACTTAAAGGTACATTTTTTTTATATTTTAATATTTTTTAAATAACACCTTTTTAAAAAGTGTTATCTAACAATAAAAAGTATTATTATAAATTTTTGTCTATACATCTACTAGGGAGCCAATGACATATTTGTACAATGTATATAATTACACTGAAGTATATGAATTACAAAATAAACATAAAATGAACATCACTCATACTATTTAGATTTATTCAGATTTTGAGATTCACCAAGAATACCTTTTAAATCTAGAAATCTAGAACTCTAATATTATGTCATAATACCACTCATTCTAAAAAATTAAGCTGATGAAAAAAAATAATACTAATAATTATATCTCTAATATTAAATCGGACATCCTTAAACCTCTAATATTAAATCGGATATCTTTAAACCTCTAATATTAAATCGGATATCTTTAAACTTCTATTGTACACATTTGACTCCTATACTTCCTTTATAATATCGTTTTATCGTTTTTCCATAAAAAGGGACTAAACATTGACTAAAATGTTAGCAGTTTGTTAAAAAAGAAAAAACTATGCCCATAAACTAAAGCATGCATTAGAAGCAATTAAGAACGGGAAGAGAGACACACATGATGGAATGAACAGAAAAGAAAGTTGTAATATACCGAATGCGTGTGAGATGAATTTTTATGCTGCACGATGTTGGACCTTATTGCACGATGGACATCAAGCTGATGAGAAAAGATATGCATCAACAAAAACTTAAGCAAGAAACACATCAACAACAAAACTATTAAGCCCCAAAACATGTGACGCCCTTGCTTCATCCTACATAGTTTTTGCCAATGTCTTATCCTATGCCGCACACTACACATTGATAATAATCCATGTCGTTCTTCTCCTCCCTCTAATAAACCCCTACTTCTTATTGGCATGAATATTTATATATGTAATTAATAAGACCCAGGATTATTTGGTGAAGTAGAAGAAATTAATACATTAAGAACAATTGTGGCTTTTTATGTGTTTGGTGTGGCTTTTGCGTAGTTGAACCATGAGTCAACATTGCCATCAACCCATCACGTACAAAACGGAATATGAGGCGATACTACTCTCTCGCTGTTTCACATGTTTTTAGATTATTCTCTATGCTATAATAGGTCTCAAAATTTTAATAAGGAAATTACCACTGCTTAGCTTCATCACTAATTAATTGACTCTCCTCCATGTAACCGCTGATTTTTATATTATGTGTATATTAAAAATTAGCTATGAATATAAATACATATTAAAATATAAATATATAATGAAAATGAGTTAAATAATATATATTTTTATACATAAATATATAATAATTATATGATTGAAAGTAGTGATCGGACAATTTAACAAAATTGCCATTCTAATTGTTATTAAGAAAATGGAAATAATTAACTTGGGTTAATTCATTTACTACTTAAACAAATATAAAAAAATTTGAATTTTATTTTGTGTATGTAATATTTTATTGACCAATATCAGTTTTTGAATAGAACTTTCATTGCAAATTAATCTATTTGTAAAATATATATTAAAATACAAAATACATATAAATACATAATTATTGATCTTTTGTGTGTACATGATATTTTTTGACAAATATATAATTAAATAAAAATATTAAATATTTTAAAAAGAATTAATCATATAGTTTTTCAAAAAAAAATTGAAACTAAAATTAATGATATAAATGTTTTTTTTTAAAAAAAGTGGAAAATATTTGAAAAAGTTTTTTTTCCCTGGTCCGAAATATAGATTTGGTTGATCGAAAAGGTTATGGACAGAAAAGAAGAGTTGGAAGAAAGGAAGTAAGATAATGGGCCTGAAGAGTGGGTAATGAAAGCCCAATCAAAAGGGAAGAACAAACCCTAACCTTGCCTGGTTTATTTTTGTGCGTGTATATAACCATGGAGCTGATTCAGCTTGGTGCAGCTTCCGCCGTGCATCAACCCGAAGCAGCAGTTGCAGGAGGCGAGGGAGCATCTTCTTCAAGCGAAAATGGTGAAAGGTCGCCAAGGAGAGCGTGTCAGGTTTCCCTTTCTAACTCTCTCTACATTGTTTTTCGATCTTTTGCATTATGTTGATGACCTAATACTATTCACAACTGTATCGTTTCTGGAAGGGAAAAAAGAGAAGTGTTTGTGATTTTTGTTTTTGTTAGTGATTTAATGTGAAATGCACATTTGTGATGTGGTTGATGAAGATCAAGATTTGGTTTAGGGTTTAGGGTTTCTGTTTGCTTTGGCTAATGTGTTAAGGTGCTTAAGTGATATGATGTGGTGAGGAGCAATGCTGAATTAACTTCTCAGACAGTAACATTGTATTTTCCTGTAAAATGAACAGAGTGTGTGGATTCATGTGCATCTGAAAGTTGAGGCTTTGGGAGTTTTAGGATCTGTTATCAGTTGTATGCATGTGTATTAAAATTTCTGCTGAATGTTCGATGTGTTTTGGAGATGCTATGTTGATTATGAATTGAATATCATCATTTTATGTTGTAAAATGTGAATGCATATGCTCATCGTGCATTTCTGAGGGAGATTTATCTAAGAAATGAAAATTGTTGACCGTGTTGTACTTTTGTGTTGTATTTTCAGACTTTATGTCAGGGGTTCAATCCTTGGATACAAGAGGTACACTTCTTCCACCCTCCTATAGTAAATTGGTGTTTTGTGGTTTATATTACTAAAAGTGGGATTTATGAATTTATCTCAAGAATGGCATATAAATTGTGTGTGGATTCAGTTGGCATGACTTGATATACGCTAAGATATTGGTAGTGTTCTTTCAGGTCCAAGTCAAACCAATATCCAAACACCTCTCTTATCCAGATTGAGGGAGTAAATACCAAGGAAGAGGTTGCATGGTATGCTGGGAAGCGCATGGCATACATATACAAAGCCAAGGTAAAGAAGAATGGATCCCACTATCGCTGCATTTGGGGTAAGGTTACCAGGCCTCATGGTAACAGTGGTATTGTCCGTGCTAAGTTCAAGTCAAACCTGCCACCAAAATCAATGGTAATTTTCAAGGCAGAGAAATGTTCAATTGTTCTTCGATTGGCTTTTGTATGATTTTCTGATGGTTTTGGGTGTTGATTCATCTGCAGGGAGCAAGGGTCAGAGTCTTCATGTATCCAAGCAATATATGAGGTAATTTTACCATCTAATTGGTGTATTTTGTCATCTGAATTTTGGGATATTCCTCATGTGGTTTCAACCTAGAGAATGGCTTACCCATGATCAAGTTTGCATACTAAATTAATATGCTTCTTTGTATTTTGAATGTTACATTCTGAAATTGTGTTCTACTAGTTAAAGTCAGATTATCTTTGAACCTAATGTCAGTATCATTGTGTCATCTAATATCTAGATCTATATTCTCTGTTGCCTTGTTTATTATTTCGATTTTTGAAATTGTGTTTCATTTGAAAAGAATATTGCACATAGTTCTTCTTGGGAACTCATCTTTACGAAACCTACTCCCAGGATTTTATTTGTGCATATAGTAAATGAAAAACCTTTCTGCTTGAGCGTTCTCCTCTATCCATGGAGATAAGCTCCAATGTAATTGGCTTATAGTTTACTTCACTCACCCCTCCCCTGACCTCCCCCCAAAAAAGTAGTCATTAGAATTACTATCTATAATAGTAATCCAATCTTCTCCAAATCTATTGTTGTCTATATGCTCTGTGATGCCTATTTTTTATTTGGAAAGTTCTGTTTCTTGCCAAAGAAACTTGCACATAGTTCTTCTTGGGAACATATATTAACAAAAACTATTCCCAGGATTTTATCTGTGCATATAGCAAGTAAAAAAACCTTTCTGCTTGAGCCTTTTCCTGTATTTGTGGAGATGTGCTCCAATGTAATTGGCTTACAGATTTACACACACTGTTCCCCCACCCAACATTTTCATTCGTCTCGTCCGAATTAGTTTTGTGTGTTCATTTTTCCTTTTTTTTGTTTCCTTCTGATTCTATATAAGTAACTAATGTGTATAACGCCTTTATTTTATTCTTGTTTACAGATTCTCCGGGCCTCTTGTTGTAGTGAATTTTGTGTGGGCATAGAAGGAATTTGCATATTACCAGTTAAATTTTGATGTCCGTAACTCTTAAGCAGAATAGCTTTTCATTATTTAGGATGGTGAATGAACCCAATTTCATGTTAGTTCTCACTTCTTTGGTTATTAATGAGGATTGAGCCTCAACTTTCATCAATCTTTTTACCGCCGTTAATGCAAATATTTACGATGCTGAGGAAAAAATATCTTAAAAAGTGAATTGAATTTACTAGTTCGTACTTACGAAGAAAAATGGAGTTATAAGAGTCTCGGAGACAAATGATGCATCTTTTTTAGGCCGTTGTCTAACATATGCCATTAAGTATTAACTCAGCAGATGTTGATTGTTCCCATTCTCCCAAAGTCATTTATGCTCAGCTGATTAGCGGTTACCAACTTCCGATTCATAAAAGAAAAAATAAACAAAAAGGTAAAAGGTCTCCCCGCAATATGTGGAGCCGTGGATGAAAATTATGTGCACGTTTTTTTGTTTCATTGTAGGGAAAAAGAAAGGCATTTGGCCCAAGTAGAAATAATAAATTAATGTAATTTTCTGTTAGAAGTTTCGAAAAGGAATACAGACGTACCATTGTCTTATTCTACAAATTTGGTAGGAATAATTTAAATATCTTCATAAGATGAAGCTGTTAGGATGTCTAAAATATCTGTTCAAACCTAACTAATGGTTAAAAAAAAAGAGAATTATTTATAAGCCGAAAATTTGTAACATTTTAATTGAATCAAACGTATCTTAACCAAAATGTATACTGCTGAGGCTTTTCAGTTTTTATTTTTCTAAATAGACAACCAACGGTATTTTACAGAAAATTGGGTCACAAATCACAATGGTGTAATATAGGAACTTGGCACGTGTGTTGTATACAATGGTAAGCAAGGATAGTGATGGATACTTGGATAGGATAGGGTTTAAGTTTTATTCTCATTCTACTTTACATTCTTCAACCCGAATTCTATTCATCCTACGCGTGAGTTTACATTCTTCAACCCGAATTCTACTTCACAACCAATCCTATCTGATCCAACTTGCAAAAATCAAATTTGATTTCACTCAAATACAATATTTAGTTCTTCTATATTCCATAATATCAATTATTATTTATTTATTATTAGCAAATTAAATTACTAGTTTGATAAACCTAAATACTTGTATAAAAAGAGCAATTTGAATTTAAGTTTATATATATATATATATATATATATATATATATATATATATGAATTTATATGGGAAACCACTTGAGCTAAAATTCATTGGCACTCATTAATTATATGCATATATAGTTTTATGAACTTACATATACATTGTGGGTTAAACAAATAAGGATGAATATCCATGAATTCGGATAGTGCTGCTAGTTCTATAGTTAAAATGTAAATGGGTTGGATATAGAAGGTTCAAGTTTTAATTTGGGTATCTTAAAAAAACTACATTTGATCTAAGAAAAGGATCATTTTTTTTAACGAAATATTCAAGTTCCATATACTTGTGATTCACACAATCAAACCACTTTTAAGTATATATGTCTTTAAGATATGTGTGATTGGGAGAATTATAAAGTATTTTTAAGAATTTTAAGATAAAAATATCATATTCTCGTTAGTTCAAAGTTTATAAAATTATTCTTTGATAAATTTTATTTCAAAAAATCAAAATACTATCATTTTAGTTCTCACTCATCCTTTGGGTATATTTAATTTTTATGGAAATGAAATTTAGATAATAAAAGAAAAAGACTAAATTATTCTTACTAATCTAACTCTAACTCTCTCTTTCACTTTTCCGTCCTTCTCATTTTACGTTGAAACAAAACCCTAGCAGAAACGTCTTCTCTGCCTCTTCCAAATTCATGGAGGCACCACCTCGCCGTCGATTTGAGTTTGCACCACTGTCATGCACCTCATTCTAGAAGGATTTTGATCTCTTTTTTATTCGTGTTAGTGTTCCTTCTTTTGCCACTACTTTTGCGCATCTTGATTTCTTCTACCACTACTTCAACTCATTTCTATCCTTAAATATTAGAGATATTTTTATAAATTAAAAAAATGTAAAAAGTAAAAATATTATGTTATATTTAATTTCAATCATTTTTTAAAAAATTAGGGTCAATAATAATTTTGATTAAAAATATTTGATATTATTTTATATTTATTTATATTTACTAATTTAGTGATTAATATTTTAATTAAAATTTTTAGGGTAATTCTGACTAAGTATATAAAATTTTCAAAGATAATAAATTTAACCAAACAAAAAATAACACATTTTTTGGTATATTATCAATAGTCTATAAATTTTGCTTCTACAAACCAAATATGATAATGATATATGCTTGATAATATCATTCTAAAAAATCGTATTTCTAGTAATATTATTCCTAGACATAAAAATTAATCTTCCAACTACAACCCTTGGGCTAACCATATTTAAATTTTTTATCTTCATCTTTTTGCTCTATTATTTTGTTCATGCTGGTTATTATATGCACAAAATGAAAACGTACTCCATGCTTTTCTTCCTCTGAGGTTTGACTTTCCCTTACGTGCAACTTATATAGCTTAAAAGGATTTGTACACTATGGAATCAATGACTAATAAATTGGAGAAAAAGATAATAATAATGTTGATGATGATGTAAGCTATATAACTTTTATAACTTTACAAAAATATTAGAAATACACTAACATCATTTATCAAAATTAATTATTATGTAATTATATATAAATATATATAGAGAAAATTTTATTTTTTTTATTAGAGATGTTAAAATGATATGTCTCTTTTTTATTTATAAAATATATATATTTTTTATAATTTAAAAATTTTTTATAATTTATTTTAAAATTTTTATATTAACTAATGTCAATTTTATCTATTTTTTAAAAAAATAAATTATTTTTAAAAAAATAGATAAAATAGATAACACAGAAAAATAATTTATTTATTTTTTAAATAGATAAAATTGATAATAGTTAATACAGAAAATTTAAAACAAATTAAAATGAAATTTTTTAAAAATTATAAGAAAAAGAGTGTATATTTTATAAATACAAGAAAGAGAAGTATCATTTTAATATTTTTTAAGAGAGAAAAATATTCTCATATATATATTAAATTTATTTTAAATATATATTTTATAATAATAACTAATTTTAGTAATTAATTTGAATGTATATCTAACATAATTGATATATTCATATAAATGAAATTATTATATGATGATACTTTTTTTCAAGGTTTTGAAAACCGGTTCGGACCGGCCGGTCGAACCGGTTAAACTGTGAACCGGACAAAAAAGCGATTCGAACAATTAGTAAAACTGGAGAATTTAAAAATCGTAATTAGACCGGTGAACTGGCCGGGAACCGGTCGGTCGAACCGAACTGTGATCCGGTCGATATTTTGAGGGGAGAACGAAACGCCACCATTTCAGCTGCGGATATGCACTTAGCCCTAACTCCATCTTCCCATGCCAGATGCCCAGATCCAGATTCCACTCATTCCATAACACTCTGCCTCTCTCACACTCAGCTCCTCTCAATCGATCTCCTGGCCGTCCCTCACCTCCGTCCAGCCACCGCCTCGTGCCGCCGCCGTCGTTCCTTTGAGCAGCCACCGTCTGCTCGCTCACTTTTCCTCCATCGCGCAGCAGCCATCGATATCAACCTTCCTTTACATCGCGCAGCCATCGCAACCTTCCTTCGTCGCGCAGCTACGCCGCCGCCGAAGGTGCTCCTCCGCAAAAACGGTCCCGTTCGAAGGTTCTCCACCACTGCTCCTTGTCTTTGTCACTCGATATCTCTGTCTCCCTCTTGCATGCTCTGTTGAAGGCTTCTTCTAGGTCAATTTTTTTATTAACTATGAATCTATGATTAAACCATTGTTTGATTCTGTGAAGCTCTATGAATTGTGAAGTCAGTGAAGTGTGAAGCTCTGTGAATAATTTTTTATTAACTATGATTAAATAGTTGTTTGTTTCTTCTAGCTTCTAGTTCTAGGTAATTTTTTTATTAACTATATGATTTACTTTTAGTGTGTGGTCTGGTGCTGTAGTCTCTGTTTAGTCTCTTGTTGAACTGCCAGTGCTGCTACTTCTGTTGCTGTTTCTGTCGTGCCTTACCATCTTGTTACCACTGATTTCATCTGCCCTCATTCTCGTTCTACTTTAAAATCATGCTAAATTTGTGAGTGTCCGTCCTTTTTGAATATGTTTATAAATAATAAGATTTGGCATTGATTTTTTTGATTATGGTTTTGGTGTGTATTTGATGATATTCAAATTTCAAGATTTTGTTATTGGCTCCTGAAAATTGAATTTATTTTCTAATATTCTTAACATGAGAAAGATTTGGAAGAGTTTGTTACTCTTTATTAAGAATGTGCTGAAACTTTGTTAAAATTTGGCTGAAAATTTTGTTATAAGTTAGATAGTTAGATAGATAGATGGGATATGCCAAGCTAAAACTTGAAGGTGGAGAATGTTTCTTATGTCCAATTGCTTATAGGGAGTGAAAATGGCTGTTACCTCAAAGAGGAATGTTGGCAGTCCCAAGAATGGCAAGCCTTAGGAGCTTGATGAGGCTTGTCACCCTTCATTGGCTTTTTTCATGGATGAGATCAAGATTGGATGAAATTAATAACAACAACATCAACAAGAGTTCTTTGCCATCTGATTCAATGATAATTTGGTATCTTGCCCTTGAGACTGGAAATTTCTGGTTACATTATTGGCTGTTACTGATTTATCATGCTATGATACTGAGCTTAGCTTTGAGTAGATGATTGAATATTTGTTATTGATTTAGTTAATTCAATGATTTTTTTTTATTTTTTGTGACTATCTTAACGAGTTCAATAGTGATATATTGAATAATATTGTTAATAATTATGAAATCAAATGTTAAATTAGATTTTGGTTGAAGTAGTACTTTATATTTAGAAGACATTAAAATTTATGTTAGACTATAATTATATTCTAATATGTTTATTTATATTTTATTTATTATTTTATTATAAAACAATTTTTTCGATTCAACCACGATCAAACCGATTGAACCTATAAACCAATAAACCAATAATTAAAGTAGTTCGATGACCGGTTCGATTCTCACAACCTTATTTTTTTTCTCTCTCTTAAATTACAATTGAACTAGAGATTGCATGCTTAGATAGGAAAAAGCAATGTGAAACCACGTTCTAAGACACAAGGCCAAGTTGGTTTCCACATAAAAAGGGTACATCATTACTCCATACAAAACTTGGAAAAAAGAAAAGTGGCACAATCAGATTCTAAGATCTTATTTCCAGGTTGAAAAAAGCAAGCGCCTCTCATAGACCAAAATTGTCCAATTGAAATTTTGCAGTACCTTTTTATTTAGGCGTTGATTTCATCTTTAAAATTTTATGTAATAACTAATATAAGGAATGGGAAATCCCACTTTAGGTTTGACAAGTTTTCATGACTAAGACACCAAATCAAATTAAAGGTACTATTTGCACATGCTCCCTTACCTCACAACACATCATGCAACCCTTGTTGACATTTTCTCATATTAATTACAAGATGGTTAGGCTATTTTATAATGTTTGGGTTTAAAGAAAACTTCAATCCAAACAGTCAAAATATATCTTATTAAAATCTATTAACTATAGTTAGAATTAATTAATGTTATTCATATTTTGTCCCATCACTTAGTCAAATCTAAAAAGAATAAAGTTCAATCAACTAATATTATCTACATTAAATAAATATCCGATTTTATAGAGGTCGAATATGACGATTACAGTTCGGTCCCTCTTATCCAAATAAGCAAGTAATTCCTACAATTTCTCCTAATCATCTAGAAAGGAGATCTCAACAATCTTTCTAAATAAAAAGGAGTAACCGACCCATTATCAAGGTGAGACTATTCAAAAGGTGGTTATTAACTCTACATTTATATTTATAAATACCTTGACATCCTCAAGTATATTTCGAACTTAATCTACTAAAACCTACCTAAAATCTTTGCTAACTTAAACATTAGAGTTTCTTGTAAGTACCACTTCCACCTCCTCACGAGAAATTCGGACAACGACACTTCGACACCAGTAGATATCGGGCGCTATTTCAAAAAGAATTTGAACCTTACGTTTAGACCCAAAGCAACCCAATTTTAAATAACCCTTGAAATAAATGTTAAATAAAATATTTTAGCTAATTTTTTATTGTCTCCTAAACATTACTGTTTTAATTATAATGACATAAATTGAATTCCCCATTATTCATGTAAGAGCAGCTCCAATATAAATGTCTTAAAAGCTTGAAAATATATCTTAACTCTAATTTCACGCAAGCAAGAAGAAGAAGGAAAAAACTATTTCCTTATAATCCACATATTTGGAGTTCCCGTATATTATAATATAGGAAAGTTATCAGGTGTATCTAGGAACATCGGTGTTCCAGTTGTTTTAACCGTTGATTTTAATTAATATATATTATATATATTTTTTATAATTTAAATCAACGGTTAAAACAACTGGAACACCGATGTTCCCGATACACCTGAAAACCTTCCTATAATATATAGTCTTTGGTTTGGTGTGATTGAAGATACATAACATGCTCTTTATGAGTAAACACATGTTGCATATCATCCTTAGGTAGGAGAAGGTCTAATTTCACTAATTTGAATTGAACGAGTTTAGGTTATTCTGCAATATTTGGCCACCTTCAATTATATTCCACCATGGAAAAAATTTTGGACCTAACCATGACCTAACGATGTTTTGAGTTTTGACTATATATCAAAGGAGTTCCAACGGCAATAACTAAAATCAAAGTAAATGGATGGAAGGTACGGTACACTCCCACCTATGACTTGTGGGGGAAAGAAAATAAATGTAAGGAACATAATTAGGAGAAATTATCTTTATTTTACTTGTTTCTTTATAAATTCCTTATGTATGCAATAACAATGCTTCTGTCCATTCTAGAATTATTTGGGTATATATATATATATATATATATATATATATATATATATATATATATATATATATGTATGGGGTGATTATATAATCTTGACAATATTTAAAAAATGTTGTTAAAATTAAAATAATATTTTTAATATTTGATGACACATTTAATTTAAAAATAAAATTAAAAATGTTGTAAAGATGTAAAAAATTATCTTAATTACAATATTTTAAATGTATTGTCAAAATTATATAATTATTATAAGATTTAATTATACTGTTAGTTTTTATAGTTTTACAAAATTTTTAATTAGGTCTCTATACTTTTTTCTTTTAATTAGGTCTCTATACTATTTTTTTTAATTAGGTCCCTTTTAACAGTAATTGGCTTAATTTTATAGAGACTCAACAAAAAAAATTGGTACAGAGACCCAAATAAAAAAAATGTAAAGACTCAATTAAAAAAATTTTAGTACAAAAATTCAATTAAAAAAAATACAAAAATCTAATTAAAAAATTTTATGAAACTATAAAAACTAATAGAATAATTAAACTTTATTTACTATAATTACCGTAAATTCTACTATATATGATATATTAATAAAAAATAAATTAAGGATATGTTCAGATGTTCTGCTGGGATCAACAATCAACATACATGTGAGTGAAATCATAGGATTTTTCTTTTTAATTTTTTAAAAAAAGTTCTCTAACATACCATAGAAATCAGAATTTGACAAACGTATAAAAGTAAAAGTGAAAGTAATAATTTACCTAACCAGATCGAATAAATAATTGGAAAGAAGATTCTAATTTATAATATTTTTATCTCCATCCTTTCGCTATTCAACTCAAATCTTAATTCATGAAACTGAATTTGATAATATACAGAAAAAGAAGTTGGCATTTATAATTTAATCTTTAATAATTTGTTTGGTCTGAATTATATATACAGGACAATAAACTATGCAAGACTTGCCGACATATATGTAAGTATGTAACAAACTAACCACATAACCCTCTCAGCCACAAATAATAATAGATTCGAATATATTCATATTTGAAGAATGACCCACTTAACGCAGTAGTACCCACCCAAAAAGAAAAAAAAAATATTTGTTTAAACTTGAGAGTATATTTAATGTGTTATGAATTAATATTTTTTATAATTTAGTTGAGCTTATTGTCTAGAGAATTACTGAATTAGGGGGGTCCACCAGTATATTAGATTTGTTTTCTACTTTGCAAATAAAGAACAATTTTATTTTCTTTCTTTTTGGAAGACATATTATTATTATTTGTATGTTATTTTATTTTTATAGATATCACATATGATTATTTTTCTGTAAATTTAAATTTTATATGTGGATTTCGTTATTTTATATAATATAATATTTATAATTTTATATATATTATCTCTGTAATTATATATTTATTATATTTTAAAATTATATAATTATTTTAATAATAATTAATAAATATTAAATAAAATAATTTTAAACTGTTTAGACTATTTTTTATTATTTTTCAACCATTATTATCTATCATCCTATATCAAAAATATCAATGTCATTGCATTACTTATTAGTATCCTTATAAGCTACGTGCCATAATCTAATTTTGACAAACTCCCCTCACCTATATAGTAGATATATTGACACATACGTAGCTATAATCCTTCGTATATTATTCTTATATATTTTAAATTAATATATCAGAACTAACTATCCCTCATTCCCTTTGATTTTGCAAAAATATATTTACAAATTGGACTCATGTGAAAATAAATAAAATTGCTATATATTTATATATTTTTAAATAACATAATTTATCATTAGAATAGTTAAATATTTTATAGTAAAATAATTAAATATGATCAAACCTTTTATTAAATATCTGATATATATTCTTCTTAAATGATTAATTAATACAGTTTATAGTCTTTATGTAGCATGGTCTTTATTCTTTAATAATTAATACAGATATGTTAACATCTTTGAGGTCTATTCGTACCTTACCAAATTCACATGCTTTGGACATTACTTGTGTTGTTCTCATTGGATTGGTGTAAAATATAATGGTATGATATAGCAACAAATCATCACATGCTCTGAATTGTTTTGATGGCTGCTTGTTATGACTTCGTTCCGTCTAGCATGCCCATAATTGCGCCAATCGCCTACAGTAACTCTTAAAAGTGTTCCCCGATAATAACTAATCAGATTTGTTAACCACTCTATATATGTCACTAACTATAAATTAATTTCTTTATTTATCATCTCACATGATTTTTTTTTTCACTAACCAAACACTATCCATCATTGATAAATTAACATCGGATTAGTTATCATTTCTATTTGAGTCCAAACTAATAGTCTAAAAATTTCACAAGATCTATTTTTTAAGATTAGTATTTCTTTGGTGAAGTGTGAAAAGTGAAGATTGTAAATATATATATATATATATTTTTTTTAAAAGAAGTGTGCATTGTATATGATATTTTTTTCCTCTATTGTAAAAAGAGTAATCGTCCCTCTTCATCCAACCATCTATTGCATTACCTTCTGAAGTTAGACGAACTTCCTCAAGATAGTTAATAGCTTGGATTCTCCTATAAATATCCCCCTAAATAAATTTTTCATTCTAAGTTATGCTTACCTTACTAAAATACATACTGATTTTGGCATGGGAGTCATTTGCAAGTACAGTATCTCCAACAACTGTCCAACAAGCACTTCAAGAATTTTGAACCACCTTTGACTTGGCTCAATCGCTCTTAACAATTTGGGTAATTTGCTTCGAAACATTATCACATTCAACTATAGAAGATTTAATTATCACTACAAGAAAAACACTAAATATTGTCAAATTTTCTGTTTGATTTAGTATTATCCATTAGCAACGGTTTTATTGGCCGTTGAAATAATAAATTTGTCAGTACAAAGATTTACTGTTAAATTTTTGTTTTCGATAATAACTTCCCTGATAACAATTAGAAAAAAAATATAAAAAAAATTACAAAAATTATGGTGAGATTTATCAATAGATTAACGTTAATTAGTGGAATACTGCATTTTAGTAACCATCAATTCATTATCATTAGATTTATCAGCCAGTAAATCTGACAATAATATTACCCTAAATTCAAAATGTCCAGCTTTTTCTTTTCACTTAAAACCTTTTCTTTCTCCACCCTTTTTTCTTTTTTTCTCTTTCCCCTGCAACTACCTGTGGAAGCCCTTCTAATGGGGCCGGCTATGACCAATTTTCTCCAACGACTGTATGAGCTTGGTTAAAACTCTTTCGTCGCGTGAAACAGAGCCTCTTTCAATGTCGTTACCATTGATGTCTCTGTCACCACTACTGCTGGGAATAAGTAGTATGATCACAATCTAATCAATTATGTGTCAAATAATTTGTTATTGTTATTATATTAAAATGTTAATATAATAAGGTTCTTGATTAAATTTAGAGATTTATCATTGTGATAGTATTATAATAATGAGAGATGAATTTTTTATAATTTAATCTAAATTGTTCTTGGTTATAGGATTATTAAAAAGGACATTAATAATCCAAAAATATCAATATATATATATAATGGTCTTCATCGAATGAAGATTAATATATAGATCTCATTTATTAAATTATATATATAGATAGTGCATATAGAGATATGACCTGACTATTCGAACCGCAAGGGTGGCAATCGCTGATGGTCACTACCAGCGCCAATTGTGGTAGGGATGGTGCAGTTCCTTACGAAGTTCTGATCGTTGGAGGGAAATTGGAAATTAGGGTTGAAAAGGAGAGGGTTGAGGGAGACGTTCGTGAGTGAAGGGACTTCGTTAGGATAAGGAAATCGGGTTAAGTTAGTGGTTTTTGTTTTTTACGTCAAAATAACACCGTTTCTGAGACATATCACAAATTGAAACTTTAAAAAATTTGACTGATTCGGTTAGTTTATCAATTAACTGTCAACTGGATTAGTTAAATATCAATTTTTGATTAATTCAATCGAACTGATCGGTCTAATCCAATTTTAAAAACTTTATTATTATGTTAATAAAAATGTGTAAGTCCCAATTATCTTTTTTTTCTTAAAATATATTTTATTGATATAATAATTGTCTATAAAAGTTGTTGGTTTAACATTTCGGATTAAATAAAACTACTGGGCCTAGGGTAAAGTCTTAATATAATATTATACTATCAACAAAAACCAAAAGAGGCTTCTTGTTAAATATAATAATGCATAATGCCTATTTGTCTATGATATGTTCTTAAGACTATGTTTGTTTATAGAGATGAGACATTGAGATATAAAATATCTGATAAATTAATGAGATATAGATAAATATTGTATCTAGAGATACATAATTAATATATTTTGTGTTTATTTTAACAAAAAAGATGTAAAAATATTAATAAGAGACATAATTTATTTTTTATTTTTTTATTTTATTATTTTTGTTAATTTTTTATAATAATATTTTTTATTATTATATTTTTTCTCAAATTTTTTAATAAAAAATAAAAATAAATTAAATTTTCATAATTTTCATAATTCTTATAGTAATATATATATAAGAATATTAAATTTTATGTCTATATTCTTTGTGTCTTATTTTTAGTATTTTGTCCTATTTTCAGAAACAAATGCAACCTAAATTATTATGTTTAGTATGGAATTAAAAATGAAGACTAACGTTTTTTTTTTAAAGAAAATAATGAAGACTAAAAAGCCAATTAAGAATGATTAGTTATAATTTCTATATTACTGATTTACGGTCAATAATTACTATATATCTATGAGAATTGAGATCAGAAAAGTGTTTAGAAAGCATGCATTTGTTCACGTGATTAGTGACATTATTGTTGAATATGAATGTGTTGATTAGGAAAATGTACAACCATTTGCTCTCAACTTTCATGTGATGCCATCGCGAAACAAAGGCAGGTTTTGTCTTCAATGGTTGAGGGAATTATATTTTGCCAAAGAAGATTAAATTTTTATTTTGGTACATATTTAACATCTTCTTTTCTTTTTCATTTTCTATTTTTTTTTTCAAAAAAAAATTAACAAAAGAAGCTAAGATATCAAATATATATCATTATATATACCAGCAAAGGTATCAGTGTCAGTTTAATTAAAAGTTAGGAGATATATACTATATAGTATTCTGGTTACGCAAACATGCATTATGAGGTGGGAAACGAGTTGCTTTCGTTATAAGCATTTTTTTAAAATAAAAATAATTTTTTTTTTTTGGGGATATGAGCATATATCGTCAAATGTATATTAACTTACCATAGAATCCTAATTTGGATATTCCAAATTTATTTGCAGCGATCGAAATTGTGATATCAATCTTCCTTGCTTTATAATAACGAAAAAAAAAAAAAAGAAAACCTAAGGTTAAAGATTATGTTTCACTCTCTTTCTTTATTATTATTTTTCTAATTATTATTATTAATAATAATTCAATTTATACATAATGTAAAACATCAAGAACAAGAATTGGATTTAGTAAAGGAATTAAAATAAAAATTATTATATATATAAAAAAATCAATTACCAAATTAACTATTTATGTATAAAATTTATCTTTGAACATGTATAACAAAAATAAATAGGTATAAAAATATCTGATGTTATGGTATGAATTGAATGAAGAAAACAGGTATGTTTGTAGCAACAGGAGATAGTGGTGCAGAAATTGCGCCACGAAGCAAAGTCCACAGATTAAAGAAAGAAAACAAAACTGGACGGCGTCTAGAGCGGCCTCCTTTGTTGCTATTGCGCCAAATGTGATTCTCTGCCTTAAAAATCAAAAGAGAATACTTTTCAAGTTTATTGTTATTATTTTCAAAAAGATTAATTTGTTTGTTATTATTGTAATAAACTAACATATTCAAGTAAATATTGAGAGTTTAAAATCTGCTTTATATATATACCAATTTATTAGTCAATAACAAATTATTGATAAAATGTTAATGAATTATAATTTAAATGGCATAATCTTTCTATACACACTTAAAAGGTCACAGATTCAAATTTCTCTATCTTTAGTAAAAAATTAAAATATTGACAAAATTTTAATGCACAATAGATTAATCATCAAAATTAAAAGATACCATAAAAAATAAAAAAAATAATTATAACTACGTCGCTCAGCATTTTTTTACATAAACACATTATTATATCAATTAAAGTAATTATTTGTCACCAAATAGTTATCTAAAAAAACTTATATAATTGATTAATCATATAAAAAATTCTCAATTTTGTATCGTGAATAGTATTAAAATTAAACTCTACTTTTAATTTCTATAAATTTTTGTGTTTGATTTTAATTGGTTAAATTATTTTAACAATATTTATAATTTCACAAATATTTTTAAATAGTGATGAGATCCTTCCAAAAGACTATTTTAAATCGTCTTTTTATTAGGATAATATTCCAACTATATATAATTATTAAGTGTATTAAAATAAAGTGATCTCTGTCACATGTCTAAGAAAAGTCAGAAAGAGATAAGATTTATCAATTTTGTACTTAGATAATTTTTTTACCAAAAAAATAAGAGTTAAAGAGAATATTTTTTTTTTCTAAAGTGAAGATACCCACATTTAAGGATTAACTCTCTAAACTTAAATATCATTTTATTTTAAGAATATTCGGTTAATTTTAATATTTTTTTAAAAAAGATTTAATTGCAAAAATAAAAATGGTTTATGAATTCAATTAAAATGTTTAAATTATAAAAATTTAATTATAAATTTGATAAAATTATAAGAATCAATAAAAACAATTAATTTTATAAAAATTTTGCTCTAATTTTATTTTCTCCCTCTTTTGTTTTGCATCCAATCCTTTTAAACTTTGATTCTTAAAAATATTTTTAAAAATGTGTTTAACGGAAAAATTTTTTCTTTGCAATTATAAGTATAACTATTTTCTAAATCTACTTTGGTCTACTCAACAAGAATATAACCAAGTTAAAACATTTATTAATATTGAATAAAAAAAGAAAAGTCAAAATCAAATAAATTATAGAAAAATTATTCTAAAGGACTTTAGATAGATTTAATTATTAAAAAATATTTATTTTTATAAAAAATTATTAAGAAATATTAATTAATAAAATATTAAAAAAGACTAATTCTTTAATTAAAGAGACAAATATAATTTTAGATTATTTTTTTATTTATTTCTCTCTTAAAAACATATTTTTTCTTTCATTAAATCTTTTTTTATTTTTTTCCTAACAATGTTTTTATTTATGATGTAAGGATATTGACACCGACATGATACGAGATACGCACAATTTAAATTTTTTATAAGATACGAAAATAGACATATATATAAAATATAAAATATTTTTTAGATAAATTATAATATTTTAATAATATTAAAATATAAATTAAATTTTTAATTATTTTTAATATTTTTTTTATTATATAAATATTTAAAATATTTTTTATGTTAATAATTAATAATAATTTTATATTTATTTTAAAAATACTATTAAAAATAAAACTAGACACACTGATATATAATAGTATTTAATATTTAAAATTTATATTTAAGTCTTAACACGAATAAAAAAAAGGCTTAAGAATTCTCTATCATAAATATTTTCCTTTATAGGTTAAAGTGCGATATTTGACCGTAAGATTAATAGCAATAATTTTATAATTAAGCATTAAAATTTTTTATTTTAAATTTTAAATTAAAGATTTTTATTTTTTAATGTTTAGGTTAAATCTTAATTTTATTTTTAATATTTAAAATATCCTATTCTTTATCTTAGATATTTTATTTTGACTTATAATCAAAATTTTTTTTTTTCAAAAATTACTCGTTCTTCCATTGCAATTTTCTTTTAATAGTAATAAAAATTGTGATTATAGTGAAAACTAAATTGGATTGATATAGTGATGAGTTCACTAATCCGTTTAAATAAGTGTTGGGATTCGAATTCCGCCTTATGTATGTAGCAATTTATCTGCCAACGACAAGTCTTTAAATGGAGCTCACTATTGCATCAAATTAATATTTGACTTGTTGGATTAGGAGACACCGTGAAAAATCAATAAAAAAAATAACTATAATGATTATTGTAGTGATTTAAAAGTAAAAATGATAGAATAAAAAAAGATAATAATATAAGAAAAAATAATATTTTTGAAAAGTATTTTTTTTTAATTTTAACAAAACTAAAATAAAATGAAATAAAATATTTGTAATAAAATAAAAAATTTTAAGTATTAGTGACAAAATTAAAACTTAACCTAAAGACCTATATCAATACTTTATTTTTAAATTAAATTTAGGAATATTCATAAATTTAAAAACTAGTTAAAATTTAATTTGCATTAAAAATAAATTATGAAAATTTTAAAAGAATATTATTTTTCAGTTGAATATATAAATATTAAAGAAAAAGTATGAAGAGCCAATGTATGTTTTATACAAAGTGTACAATGGGATTAAATTAAAATTAGAATTAAATTAGAGACAATTAATTAATTTTGAGTAGTTTCCAATTTAAAATTTGAATCAAATCATGATTCCCGTCAGTTATGGAATCAAATTATGATTACCTCCCTCTCTCAATAAGGTGTGAACTTCTTCTCTCACTCTCTCCTCGAAGCAAAAGCCGGTACAGTGCCGCCACGATTACCAGCTGCCGTCGGACATCGCGCCGACACTCTTCCGACTGGCGCCATCGTTTGCACAGGCCACCGTATGTAGGGAGGACGCGCATATTGTGAGTCGAGCTCGCGGCACCGTAGCAACCCGGACGTCCAGCGCCTTCGTCGTCGCAGTCGGTTTGTGCCTTCTTCCCGTCGCCAGATGTTCACTTTCTTTGTGAACGTGGATGGTTATTCTTGGGTGTTTAGTTGGCCACGGTTATTTGGTTGGTATTTAGTCGTTTTATAAAGTAATTCGTTGTTATTTATACACGTTCACATTGGATGTTCGTTTTTTGTATGATTTTGAATGTTCACAGTTCACTTTCTCAGTTTTCGTGGATGTTTATTTTTTGAGTAATTCAACAAGACCCAAACAGCAAGTTGGCACTGGGATGACGCGAGCGCGGAGGGGTTCGGGGCTGCAACTCATGTCGGCGACAGTTGCAGGTCACAAATGTTTGGCCGCGTGAGGAGTGACGAAGATTCTTTCGGCGAGAGCGTTGGCGCGAGGAGGCGGAGCGCGACAGTTCCGGTCGGCAGGAACGGAGGCTACTCGCGCAGAAAACAATGCGGTGGGATGCAGGTTGCTGCTCATACGGCGGAGCAGCGGAGAAAGGGGATTTTTCTGCGAAACAAATAATGGAGTTTTTTGAGGGTAGGATAACGGTGGGTGATGAAGGGTTAATGTGAAAGAATTTGGGATAAATTGGGGGTAGATATCACAAAACTGAACAGGTAACTAGAAATTAAGGATAATGATATTTAATTTACATTATTAATACATATTGGACCAAATAAACAGCACATTGTATATATTGTATAAATACTTTATTTGTCTTCCTAGCGAAACTCCTAAAAAATATATAAAAAAAACATTACTAAATAAATCTTAATTAACTAAAAATAGTTGAAATGTTTTCACATTTTTATAAAAAACATATAAATACAATTGATAGTCACATATTGTAAAAAAACTAAATATATAAAAATTTACGTGAAATTAATTTTATATAAAATTAATATTTAAAAATAATTAAATAATTTAATAAATTTCACTAAATTATCATTAAACAAGAGATTACTTACTGTGAGTCCGAAAATAGAAGCAGCTACAGTGATATTGATATAGAATAAAAAGCAATAAATAAAACAAAATAGAGAAGCAAATGAAATGAAATAAATAATGGGGGAAGAAGAGAGAGTGGTGCGTCTAAACTCCAAAGAAGCGAAAGGAAAAGGGGAAGAGGCCGAGAATTGAAACGCGTCTACTTCAGTTTTCACTTTCACTTCTTCTTCTTCTTCTTCAACTCATCAAAATGATAAAACCGCAACCACATTTCCCATTTTAACCCTCGGTCGCTGAATCCACCGTCGTCTCAGATCCGAAATGAAGGGTCCGACCCGATTATTCACGATCGGACTCATATCATCATGGTACTCCTCCAACATTGGCGTTCTCCTTCTCAACAAGTACCTTCTCTCCAACTATGGCTTCAAGTACCCAATCTTCCTCACCATGTGCCACATGACTGCCTGCTCCTTGCTCAGCTACGTCGCCATCGCATGGCTCAAGATGGTTCCTCTTCAAACCCTACGCTCCCGCGTTCAGTTCTTCAAGATCTCCGCTCTCAGCCTCGTTTTCTGCGTCTCCGTCGTCTTCGGCAACATCTCCTTACGCTACCTTCCGGTGTCGTTTAATCAGGCCGTTGGCGCAACCACGCCCTTCTTCACCGCCGTTTTTGCCTACCTTATGACCTTCAAAAGAGAGGCTTGGCTCACTTACGTTACCCTAATTCCGGTCGTCACCGGCGTCGTCATTGCCAGCGGGGTAATATTTTCTTACTATTTTTTAATTATTAAAGGATTTTATTTTATGTGATTTCGCTATTTAAGGGTTTAATTTTTTTCCTTTTTAATATCAGTGGAATTGCATTTTAGTTGACTTTGCAAAGAGTTATGAGGGTCACTTTATTGGTTTGATTATGATACAAATTTGTAACACTGGTTTTGCTTTTTCCTGATGATGATGATGATGGAAGTTAAGTTAGCTTTACTGCGATGATATGCTTTTTTTTTCTACCTCTTTTTTCAGATTTTAACTTTATAGCGTTCTGCTAGTCTTTGTTATGTGCTTTATATGATATGATCTACAATTAATTTTTTAAAAATAGAATACATGGTTGGGGGTTGGTTTTAGAAGCTGGGCTTTTGATGCTTGATGACCTGAAGAACCTTTCCAATTACAAGTTAGAATCTTATTTAGTTTATATTTTGAAGAGTTTTCAGTATGCACCGGATTGAACATCTCATGGATTTTCCTTTTTGAAGGGAAAAAAACCTGGTTTTTTTTTTCGTTTTTAAAATTTTTTTATGACTTTATATGATTTAATCACAATTCAGCTGTCGGTGAGGGAGACAGGACAGCTTAAGTAGTGGTAGATATTTTATTCTCTTAAATATTCGTCAGCTGTCGGTGAGAGACATATTCACTTATTCAGTAGTGGTAGACCTTTTTTTTTCTCAGTTGTACTTTCTTGAAGTGATTTTGATGAGTAAAAACTAAAAAGGTAAAATACTCTTTTTGGTTTCTGATGTTTTGTTTTAAATCTTTCTTTTGGTTACAGGGTGAACCGAGCTTCCATTTATTTGGGTTCATAATATGTGTTGCAGCTACAGCTGCCCGGGCACTGAAATCAGTCTTACAGGGAATTTTGCTGTCTTCTGAAGGGTATGAATTAACCAACATGCTATTTTGTCTCTGTGCTTTGATATTATAAATGGGGCTACTGATATAGTCATATTGTTGATGTTGTTATTTAGGGAGAAGCTGAATTCTATGAACCTTCTACTGTATATGGCTCCAATGGCTGTTGTTTTCCTTCTTCCTGCTACATTGATAATGGAAGAAAATGTTGTTGGCATTACTTTGGCTCTTGCCAGAGATGATGTGAAGATCATTTGGTACCTGCTATTTAATTCGGCACTCGCCTATTTCGTTAACTTGACCAATTTCTTGGTCACCAAACACACCAGCGCTCTCACCCTTCAGGTATGCCTCACTCATTCTTACTGCTCTGTGTTTTGGAAATATCTGATTTTTTTGTTTGGACCATCGTTCAAGTAATGATTGATCTAGCATTCGAAAATTATTAAGAAATACTAACCGAAACAAAATGAGATATTTTTAGTGTTTTGGAATCCAAAACTTTTTCTCTCATTTAGTAGTTAAGGATCTAGTAGGAGCATAAATCATTTCCCTTTCTCTGCTTATTGTCAACGAGAGTTCATAGTGAGCTGAGTTAAGGAGTAAGGACACTGAAAATTTTCAAGGAAATTCTGTCCGTAAGGTATAACTATTTGACTCAGATTTGCGATCAGTTTTCCTTGTTCCGAGTTAGGATTCAAACATGGATTAAGTGTATACATCAGTGGCAAGATGTTAAATTTTTTCTTAATTTTTGCTTGAAGTGTTTTTGAGTGTTCCATAACTAATGTGAGAGTTGCTTCTTCATACAGGTTCTTGGGAATGCCAAAGGTGCTGTAGCAGTAGTAGTTTCAATTCTCATATTTAGGAACCCAGTATCAGTAACTGGAATGATGGGTTACTCCCTCACAGTCTTAGGAGTTGTACTTTACAGTGAAGCCAAAAAGCGAAGCAAGTCAGTGTCATCATAGTCATACATGTCATATTCCTGGGAAGAAATTCATTCTCAACATTTCCTGACATGCTTTTGTGATCAGAATCCAGAGGTTTCTGTCTCACTCTTATATACAAATTCTTTTGGCCCCACATTTTGAAAGCCTCATTGAACGAACGAGATTCCTATTGTACTAAGCAATTGTGCAGAAATAGCCCACCCCAGTAGAAAGCTCTAATAAGTAAAGTAACCGATCTCTCTGCTATACCAATGTTGGCATAATCAAGGAAATGTCTTTTTGTCATTTATTCTTTCAGGAAAGAGTTATATAGAATTGAATCTCCTATCATATCTGCTGTTAACATTACTCACATTTGTTTATTGATATGATGATATAATTCATATTCTTGCTCATGGTAAAGTCTCCCTGCGTCTCAAATTAAGATACAAAGCTGTGTATTGTACTTTTATGGAATGGTATAACACCTTTTTTAATCCAATATTAGCTATTATTACTGAGAAAGCTTTTTGAACAAACAAATCAAACAAAATATGGAAACCCTCCAGAGACTGGGATCTTTTTTCATAAAGGAAAGTAAAGCAAAGCAGCAAGGTTCATAAATGTGGAGTAGAGGTTGGTGCCCGTTTTATTGATGCAGACTTATTGAGATGATTATAGCTCCCTTTCCTTAATAAAAAGCTGCGAGAAATGGTGCTTGCAGTACAAGACAACCTCAAGTGCTGCATCATTGGATGTTGTTATTGGACATCTGCCATGTGAACATTTAAAGCATGATTTATGATAGGCCTTCGAGTGGGATGCAGGAACTCGTAATTTAGGGTAATTCCGTAATTGTAAAGATATGTTCTAGTAATCAGTACAAAATGTATAATCACTGTTTACTTTGGTAATCTATTATCATTTGAATTTTCAATTGGAATAAATGGACAAATATGAAATCTTCAACTGAGTCAAGAAAAACTATATAATTAAGGAGGACAATCCACTAATCTACTGAATTTGGATCGGTGATGAATAAATAACGGAGGAGTCTTTGTCCCTTAGCCCTGAGTGGTAAAAATTCACATAAGAAATTTGTAACAGGTTATAATTGTAACTATGAAATAATCTAAATCCTACCTTCTCCAATGGATACGCAATTTTAGCACATGTTGCACATTTTTCTTGTGTCCCAGAAAGCATACCAGCTGCATTACTAGGGGATCTTGTCTAGAATAGAATTAAGATAGCACAAATAGTAAGCAGAAAATATCAAATATCATAATTTAAGTTTTAAAATGCAAATATCTATTTGAAGGTTTTTTTATTTAACAGCTCAGGTTTGGTCTTATCAGCTACCTTTGAAGCTGTTAAAATTTGAAATGATTACCGCAATTAAAAAGGAATATGAATCACAAATAAAAACCTCAATATTGGAAATAAGAAACATACGTGATTGGAAGTTCTGTTTGAAAGTTCCTGTCTCCTTGAAGAGATGCTCATAATAAGGCTTACAATAATGAAGCTTTATGGTAAGCAATGGCATCAGCTGATGGTTGATCAACTGGGTACACTGTTTTGTCACAAGCCTTGCGCTTCTGTTGTGCTCCAATGAAAGACAAAGTGCTTTACTTACATTTTTACTTTTAGTTCTTGATCATGAAAAATAGAAGATACATTTTCTTTGAGAAATTGCATGTGGATCCTTGAGTTTGTGAAGAGAGTCAAAATACAGTTTCTGAAAGTTTGACCAATAGTGCCAAAAACTTGGTTGGTTTATTAGTCCAATTTGTCAAGGTTTTCCTTTAAAAAGAAAATATATATTAAATCATTAATAATAATGTTAACAGTTCTATTATAATAAAAAAAGCTATCAAAATAAATTTTGGTCCATCAAATAAAATTTTTTCTTAAAAAATAGTTCAGACTTGAAAAATAAATATTTATAATTCTCTGTAGAGCGTGTGAGTTTTATAATCTACATAATAATGTGTGACTTGAAATTTTTTATAACTATTTTTATCCAATTCAATGTTTAATCCGAATTTCAGAATATTAATATATACATACACATATCTGATCTAATAATGTATATAATATCTTGGATAGATACATATTTGGATATAACATGAATCACATCAAAATATATTAGGTGTATCATAAAGATGATGAGTAATGAGCTATAATGTCAAAAAAAAAAAAAAATGTGTGAACCAATAAAATGTTTGGGAAATATGATGAGATATCTTGGCTGGGTCCAGCGTCAATTCGTGTCTGTGTCTCATGGCAAGGGGACCATATGCAAGTGCAACAATTACGTGACAATCTCTAGAGTAGTTCAGGCCCCTTTAATAAATTTTTTTTTTGGGGTGTTGTAGAACCGCTTTTTAATTTACATATGGAATCATGAAAGGTGAAGTGCTCTGATACGGGGGAGGGGAATGCTACATAAAATGATGGTGTCAGGAGGAACAACTCGGACTCTCCGAGTTCGAGTCACAAGACGCACGGTCCGAGAAGTTTGTAATCGTTTCACGCCAGTTTCCAACTCGGCCCTTCCGACTTGCAATAAGTTTATGGACCGTCCGATTTCGTCTCAAACCAATTGTACGGTCCGAATTCAGTGTCGTACTCAACACGCGTCGGTCTCTGATATATTCCCGAACGGTGTCCCTTTTTGTAGAAACAAATACCTTTAACTTTCTCTCACCATCCGAAAACCAAACCCATCTCTCACAGTTCACTCTCACACCTTCTTCTTCCTTTTTGAAGCTGAGTTTTGCATGGTGGAGGAAAAGCAATCATGCCCAAAAAAATATAAAATTAAAGATGTTGATCGATCTGAGTTTCATATTATTCATTATCTCAGTGATCCTAATTATGTAAGTTTTTTTAATTATTTTTAAATTTTATAAGTTTTTTTATATTTATAATTATTAATATTAAGAATTTAATTATTATGATTGTTGTTAGAAATGCAGTTGAAGAATATAAAAATGGAATGATTATGACTAATTTTTTAATATTTGTTAGATTTTTCTAAATTTTTTTTACAGATTTTTAATTAGAAATATTATTATTAATAAGAATGCGTTATCATTATTATTGATGGAAAGTTTTCGGTAGTAATAGAAAAAGAACTAAATAGATCTCTTATTCAGTAGAGAATGTTATTTTTTTAATTTTTTATAAATTTTTAGTATAATTATTTGTAAGTTAATCATATCTAAATGTTTATTTAAAAAATTAACTATAACTGTTATCGATGAATTTAAATGTTAATGTTATTGTTATTGTTATTGTGAGAAAGTGTTAATGCTAAATGATTACTAGGATTATTTTAATTAAGCCAAGTTAGATTTTTTATTATGACAATGTTTAAAGTTTTTAGAATATGAATGTTAATATTTTGTAGAATATGAATGACGGCATATACTGATTGTTAATATTTTTTATTATTGAAGAAAAAATGTTTAACAAATGTGTAATTAATATTAGATACTATTTAAGATGTTGTAATATTGTTGAGAATTTTTATTAAGAATAAATGTATTGGTAATAAATTTTATTTGTAATTATGAATAATTTTAAGGATTAATTAAATAATTTTAGAAGTTAAAAGAATTAGCTATATAAGGATTCAGTAAAATGATTGATGATGGTAAGTTAGTAATTGTTAATTATATGACTAGTAATTTGTTATTTTTTTTGTAGAAATTAAGAATGTTGACATGTAACCACCCAGTTCCTCCGGATCGGTACAACGATAGGGTGGAGGAGCATTTACGAATTACCGGGTTCTATCATGTGTCTCAGATTGGGATAGTTCAGTGTCAGAAAGTATTGGTAAATGCTCTAATCGAACGTTGGCACTCAGACACACATACGTTTCACCTTCCCATTGGTGAATGTGCCGTGACTCTTGAAGATGTGGCTTTAATACTTGGTCTTCCCACAGATGGTCTTCCAGTCACAGGGATGACAATGAGTAGTTTTGAAGCCATGGAGGCGGAGTGTTTGCTTCAATTTGGGGTTGCACCTCGTAAGGAGGACTGTAGATCAAGCTGCATAAAACTGACATGGCTGCGAAATCTAAAAGAGAATTTAGAATTGACTGACGAAATCAATATACAGAGGTATGTGAGGTGTCATATTATGTTGCTGAACTTATTGATGTATTAGCCATCTGGAGTATGTAATAATGTCTCATAATAGCCTAATATGCTAGATTAGATATTTTTCTATTAATGTATTAACCATCGTATTATATAATGCTACAGATATGTTATAATACTAGATTGTCATTAATTACTAGGTATGTGAGGTGTCACATTATGTTGCTGATCGGGACGATCTTGTTTGGAGATAAGTCTGGGGCAGGTGTGCATTGGAAATTTTTACCCTTGCTTCGTGATTTTGTCAATATTGGACAGTATAGTTGGGGTTCGGCATGCCTAGTACACCTTTACAGGGCGTTATGCAGGGCATCTCGTTATAACTGTAAGAAAATAGATGGTTCACTAACACTTCTGCTCGGTTGGGCTTGGATCCGATTGCCATATCTATCACCGCTTCCTAGAGAACCCCTCAGTTTTCCACTAGCAAACAGGTAATATTATGTTACAATGTACCCGTTTCTTGATATTTAAGATTCAGTTGAGCTAATTGAGGACATCGTATTAGGTGGCGTAACTGGGAGCGTGGTGACCGACGATATAGATATCTGAAGCTAGCTCACTTTAGGAAGGCCTTTGATGAACTTCAGGAAGGCCATGTGTGTTTTAATTAAAGAAGTATTAGTTTTGGGGTTATGGGCTTTGACAAAACTATCAGTCATTGTTATTGTTATTTGAATCGTGGGTTGTAATCATGAATTTCCTTTATTTTTCCAGTTTGTCTGGGTTGCCTATGCTGTAGATCGTGTGGATCCGAACATAATTCCTGCTGAAATCTACATGCAATCGGTTGTCTGGAGCGCTACAGTTCCATTGGTGTCGTTTGAATGTATCGAGTGGCATGCCACCGATAGGGTCAGGCGACAATTCGGTTTCATTCAGGGAGTACCTACTCAGGAACAGAATTTGGATAAGGCGCATAGAGAGATTTTGACTGGACCTAAGAATCTTAACTGGGCCACGGCACCGACTCATTCAATTTAGGTGATGCATTGGACAAACAGGTATCACTACGTTCTTTCTGAGCTTCCCATGCCTTCACAGCATCCGTTGGATACTTACATGAATTGGTACCGATCAAAATATGGGGACCGCTTAGTCTTGTCGAATCTTGTGGGTGAAGAGAATGATGAAGGTAACCAGGATATGGATGCGGGCAATGAGGATATGGATGAGGGTAATCAAGATACCGATGAGGGAAGTCAGGATATAGACGAGGACAATGAAGAGCAGGAGCAACATAAAATTCACCAACGGTATAAAATGTCAACGGCTCAGACTCATATACCCGGTAGTCTACGCTTCGTCGTATGGTATACTCCTTTACTGCCTTAATAACAGCTTCTCTGGAACTGAACTCCATCCCAACGACAAATTCACCATCTGCGACGTTAGGAATTTCTGCTGGGACAAACGCCATAAGAAAAATTTCATTAATACGCAGATATTTCAAAACCGATTCTAAAGGTAAATCAAATTTCACTGCTTCCAGTATGCTATAAATCCAAACCTTCAACATGTTATGATGTCACACTAAACAAAATAAGCACATCAGCAGCAAATGTAAAAAATCAGATTGGACCGGCCGGATCGACCGGCAAACCAAACGAACCGCACCGATCCTGTCCGGTTCATGGCATTTGAACCGTACAATGGATCGAACCTGTGCACATAATAATTACAAACTCATGCAATTTGCTACAACCATATTGTAGACAACTTAAATATTATTTCCTAATAAACACTTGTAGTATATAAAAGAAAAAAAACTCCTTAACGGGTCGAGGACCGGTTGGATCCTGACAACTACGACACAGAACGCATGACTAAATAATGCTAAAAAAAGTAAATTATTCATAACTCAATCAATGTCTAACTAAAAAAACACTTCTACTACGATTACGTACCTACAGTCATATATTCCGAAAATTCCGGAACATGCCTGGCTTCCAAGTCTAAAACTCGCATGAATGATGGCTTCTCAAACGGCACTTCGTTTGCGAGTGCATTTGCCACTTCTGTCACATCTGGGGCCATGGTTCTGTTACCTTGATCTTCATCACCATCTGGAACAACAAATTCATAGTTGCTTTCGAACTCTTCTTCACTGTCACTATTATAATCTTTCTGTAGAATATTCCGGTCAGCCTCAGAATGTTCAAACTCAACATACAACTCGATGAACGAGATCTGAGACCGGTTTTCAATATACATTGAAAACATCTCCTGCATGCTCGCTTCGTCCGTCACATATTTGGTTTGATACTGGACGAATCCACCAAACGCCGGTATGGGATATCTGTATAGAATACATGATATCTTTCTTGCCCTCTCAGAACCAATTTTTTCACAGATTACTCCTTTGAGCTCTTCAAAAGAGATAATAAAAGGAATAACAACATCTAGTGGATTTTCACAAATAAATTTTACTCCTTCAGCCGTTTGTAACAAAATCTGACCAAAATAAAATATTTTTAGTAATACTCTGTCACTCATTTTTTTCACTCACCACAAAAGAAGCATAACCTTAGTCTTAGATACTACATTATCAAAATCAAAACTGAAAAAAATAGAGAGTTTTTTAAGAAGAAGGAAGACGCAGCCGTTCAAGAAGAAGGAAGACGCAGCTAATGTCCCACCAGTTCACTTCACCCTTTTATATCACCATCTTTAAGGTACTCGAACCCTACGACTAGATTAACTTGAACAAAAAAAAAAAATTAAAAGACTGAATTCGGACCATCCGATTTCTTCCTAACTGTTCCACAAAACGGAGGGTCCGAGTTCAATGATCTCCAATTCAAACTCTCAGCTAAGAACTCGGACCGTGCAATTTGCATTCGCATTCCTTAGTTGCGAATTCGTTGGATCCGAATTCTTCTACTCGAGATTCTACCTCCATTACCAAACAAATCGAACCGTGCTATTTGTTAATAAAAATTATCAATCCAAGGAATACGCACGGTCTGAGTTCCTTCATATCAAACTCACAAAAAACTGTCCTACATATATGTCTAGTCCCTCCTAAGTCCATATCCAAACATAGCACACACATGCCCTCCATAACCATAAAATTGAGCCTTGTAGAACTTATTAATTAATAATTAACTTTTTGCTCTTGACCAAAATAAAAAGAAATAAAAAAAACTTTTTGCTAAATGAATTGAGAATTCACTTATCCAATCCAATACCTATACTGATTGTATATATTTTTGAAGAGAATCCATCTGTATCTTAAAGGCAGTCACATCGGGTAGGGTTCATGAAATGAATGTAAGTGTTAATTTATTTACATATATATAAGGGTTTAAAAAACCCAGACTACTGTTTTTTATGCTTCTATAGGTTTAATAATTCGGATTGATGAATGAAAAAGGACAAATAGTGGAACTACTTAAAGGAGAATTTCTTAGATGTCTTAAGAGTAAATGAAATTTTTTGTTCTATTATACTTATGTTGTGAGTTGTGACATATAAGCAATGTTGGAAAGAAAAAAAATAGTTAATTCAGAAATATGTACTTGTTAAATTTTGAAAATCAAATTTTAAATAATAAAAATGATGGACGTTAACACGTAAAAAAAATCCTGCTATCTAAGCTAAAATGTGCTGCTATTTAAGCTTAGCTTAGAGTATTGGATGGTAATTCACAAATGTTGCATAGAGAAATTAGTGAAGAAAAAGAAAAAGAAAAGAAAAGAAAAGAAAAGAAAAGAAAGAGGAGATGGCGCCATTTTACGGTTGTTAGTGGTTGCAAGCGCGCACACAGTGAGTGACCTGCATCTGCATGCATGCAGTCACACACTCTCTGTCTCGCATTCTTTAATCTTTATCCAGTGAGAAGAGAGAGAGAAAGAGAGGAACCACCGTAACTAACAATGTTTAACAACCACCATTACTCTCACACCTTCTGCGTCGCCCTCTTCTTCCTCCTTCTCTCTCTCATCCCAAGAAGCTCCTCGCTTCGCTTCATCGGCCTCACCTACTCCGCCCCCACCGCCACCCCTTCACCACCACCACCAGAAACAATCTCCGCCGCACTCTCCACTCTCAAAGTCAACTCCCTCCGCCTCGAAGACCCTGACCCAACCGTCATCCGCACCTTCCTCTACACCAACGTCTCCCTCTTCCTCACCGTTCCCAACTACCTCGTCCCAACCATGGCCTCCAACCGCTCCTCCACCCTCCGCTGGCTCTACACTCACGTCGTCCCCTTCTACCCTCGCGCCAGAATCACCACCATCTCCGTCGGCAACGCCTTCCTCGACTCCTACCCTCAGTCCGCCTCCGCCCTCCTCCCCGCCATCACCAACCTCCACCTCTCCCTTCGCGACCTCGGCATCCGCAAGATCACCGTCTCCACCTCCTTCTCTTTCGTCACCGCCATCTCCACCCCCTTCCCTCCTTCCTCCGCTCAGTTCCAAGAGCCTCCCGGAATCAACCTCATCGGACCTCTGCTCCAGTTCTTGCGCGACACCAACTCCTCCTTCTTGATCAACGTCTACCCTTACAACCTCTACAGGCTCAAATCCGAGATCCCCTTAGGGATTGCTCTCTTTCAAGAACACCCGTTCAATTTCAGAGACGATTTGGTTACCGGTGTTCGGTACCGGAATCTTTTCGACATGATGATCGATGCGGTGGTGAGCGCCATGGCGGTGGCGGGCTACGAGAGCATCCCGATCGTTGTGACGGAGACAGGGTGGCCGAGTAGCAGCACCGCCGCGAACGAGGTGGAGGCGAATCTAGGGTACGCGGAGATATACCTGAAGGGTTTGGTGAAGCATTTGAGATCGGGAATTGGGACGCCATTGTTGAAGGATGGTGTGAAGGAAGTTTATGTCTACGAGATGTTTGATAAAAAGGAAGGAACCACTCCTTCTTCGCGCTCTTGGGGTGTTCTCTACGCTAACGGGACCACCAAGTACCGCATCGATTTCTCTTCGTCAAAGTCCAACTACTTGTTGGAGGGTTCTTGGATCAACGTGGCCCTCAGGGTATTCCTCTCTTTCTTGGTTTTGGTTCTTTGGATTTGATATCAATTTCATCATCAGCTTCATGTATAGTCATTCTTCTCTGACTCAATGCTTTTTAGTTACTTTCATGACTGATGAATGTGATGAGTTTAGATAGATACTGATGATGTGGATAGTTATAGATATAGATATTGGATTTTCAGTGTTCTTAGTAGACTAATGAGTGCTATGACTCAGAATTTGATGGTGTCAGAGAGTTTAGATTAGATGATGAGTCAATGAAATTTTGGTATTGATGATGTATTCACCTCAACTCAAGTAAAATACGAATCCACTTTTTGTGCATGTCCCTACCCAGATTGATTTGTATTATTTTGTAATAATATCTAGATCCAATGATTAGTGAAATGAGTTGATGCAACTAAAGAAAAAAGGTAGAAAATTTAAGAAAACAGAGCAGGCTCAGAAATAATGCAATATTACACTTTTAATTAATGGCTAATATGATGCCCCCAATCCAATTCTTTTGGGCTTGGAAAAATTGATAACAATATGGCCCTAAATATTGTGTTTTTGTAACAAGTGATAATCAACAACACCACATGATGGATCGTAGGGTGTGTTTTTGTTTGAAATCAATGAAAACATGCATGTCCATCCATTGGTGAAGAATGGTTACAAGTGGAACTTTGTTTAATTTCCCATGTGCCCATAGCCAATATATGCCACTGTTGGCCACTTGGTACTAATCCAGCATCTTTTTCTCCACCTTCCATTTTCCTCTTAACAATCATAATTCCGTTTTTAGTGAAGAAACTCTTTCTTGGTGTTCAAAAAACCTTCAATTATTCCCTTCTAAAAGCAGAACATGCATGTGCATATTACCACAATCATAATATGTATGGCATATTGAGTAGAAGCCACTTTTGTTTAAAAAAGGTAATATACATCCTATTATCCTAGAAGCAAATATTTGGAGGAGAAAAAATAAAAATACAAGACTAACACACTAATCTCCATCATCTATGATCTATGGACTATGATGGTTTTCTTTGTTGCTCAAATTTGTCGCATATAGGATCAGGAAGCAAAAAATTACGCACTCCTGTATCTGCAGCAATTAATGCATCCATATGGCTGCTTATGATCCCTTTTATAACGAAACCCTTATTCGTTATCACATTCTTTTTCCTAGAAATCCATTCATTTTCTTTGTTGGAATAATCTTCATCTTCATCTCTGCAAAATGCAGATCACCGTTTTAGTATAAGATCAAGCAGTTGGTATGTTCAAAGTCTACAAAAGTAGATGCCTATGTTGAAATTCTAAATGTAACAACTTAATTCACACTTATCTTTGTTTTTATAAAATATGATAGGAAATAGCAGTTTTAAGCACTGAAATCAAGCTGTGTTTCTAAAGTTAAAAGCTTATGATCTATCTTAAATTCTAAACAATTGAGATATTTTCTTATTCATATCCAAGATTCATGACAGGAACATTGTGAGTCTATGTCAATACCTCATCATCAAGGAAGACCAACAACTTCCGAATCCGGCTTTGCCAAGATTATCCACAGTGACATTTCTATCTGATCCGTTCGCCCTTGATAGCAAAACTATAGGCCATCCAGCAGCTTGAAGCTTCTTGCATAATCCTAGAACAAGATTGCTTTTTAAATTTTGCAACTCTAACATACAATTGACAATGCTGTTATCATGAAACCTACACCAATAAGATCATGTCAAGTTAACTGGTGCTGAAGATCAGCTTGGAGTTAGAACAACAGAAAAGAATACTTCTTTTTCTTTTTTCAGGACCTGAAACTATCAGTTATTTCAAAATAAACTTCGATAAACTGCAAAAAGAATAAATTTAGGCAAGATTAGTATGTTACCTCTGATATAGATTGGATGAATTAGGATTCAGAGGAAAAATGCCATCTATGTCCATTAGCACTACACCAACTCCATCATCTGATGGTTTAACCTTGTCAAAGTAGACCTCAATCAGAGACTTGGTCGAGTCTAAGTCGCGAGCGTATCGGCCTCCTTTGACATATTCTATGGCCAGGTCCTTGCAGATGCTAGGAAGATTATGTCCTTCTAAGCTATTGAGCTCGGTGTGCAGAGAATGAACCTTGCAATAGCTGTAATCATCATTCACACTTTGAAGCTCTATAACTCCAGAACCTCTACTCTGACAAGACTGCAGCATCATTGCCAGAGCAACCAGCATAGTAATCATTAGGAGGCCTATAGTGGCGAGCGAGGTAATCAAGATGGTTGCTGCGAAAGAAGTGATGTAGAATCCTGATTCCAGCACATAACTGCTCCTTATATCTGTTATCATGAAAGAAACAATTTAGATAATTATCAACATTGTGCCAAAATAACCAAAAGGATAATTTAAGGGAGAAAGATAAAGATAGTAATGAAGAAGAGGGATGAAGCTAGCATTACATACCAGAACCACCAGACAGACTCCTTGCAGAATAGTTCTCCTCCATTTGATGGCCATAAGCAGACATAACTCCAAGCTGCCAGATCTACCCTTGAATCCGATTCGAGTAAGGCCTATTTCGTGTTGCCAGAAATCAAAGCTGCATCCTGCAATTTTGGAAAAATTGGATCATCTTCCATAAATGAGACTGATATTTCTAGTTCCAGACAAAAATCAGAAACTTCCAAGCAACTACAGTGAACACCCTTCTTTGCCAATGAATGAATTAACTGGGAAGAAATTATCCTCACCAACCATAACTGTCCAACAATACACGTTTTAAATCTGAGGTATACCTTATACTAAGGCTAGAACTTCGAATTAACGAGTCGAATGTCACATCTTGATCTAAAATCTTAATAGATATACTACTTACTCAATCCAAACTTTCAGCTACCGTTCGATCTAGATGTCTGGAAAGTTCAAATCACAAGGGCTCCAAATCAAGCAACATTGCAGCACACAACAGAAACTGGTTCACAAGAAGATGAAAAGAAAAACCGGTGGAGATTGACCCTAAAAATCATGTTGTTACACACCTTAATTAGCTTCAAAAGTTAGCATATTAGGAGAGTTAACACATCACAAGCAAAGGAATCAACCATCACGTCAACATTAAACAGGAAAATTGTTACAAAAGTAGAGAGAAAATTAGTACCTGAGAATGGCATTATTAATGTGAAGCAAGGTGAATTCTTCAACAAAGACGTATAGCAGTAGTAGCTGTGGCACAAAAATGCCAGAGCATAGAAATTTTGCCATTGTTTTTGGTTCTGACTTGAGACGCCCTTTATGTGTAGGCCAATCCAAAATGTGATTAGTGAGATAATCTAGATTAAAGTGTGGATTTGCCTATCTTATCTAGTATAATTTTTTTCTTAAAGTAACTTTTATCATATATAATTTATAAATTTTTATTTTCAAAATTTAAGTCTAAAATCTTTAAGTTAATTAAATCATAAGATAATCACCTAACACTACAAGAAATGATTAATGTAAGACAATAAATATTTATTAGTTAAGTTTATCTTAAGAATATAAAAAGATTAATGAGGAGCAATAATGCATGGTATCACTATCACATGTTACAGTCACGGATAGAGCAGCAGCCACCTCCCACGAGCTCAAATTGAATGATGGTGGGGCAGATTATTGGTGTAGATATCGAGCCACGTAGCGAAGAATAATAATGCAGACGTGGCCACTTGTTGCAATCTGATTGGTCGGTATTCCAAATGGATTCCTTATTCTCCATTTAAAGACGGCACGGTGATGGAATCTTGTATTTGGATCTTTGACATGTTGAGAAGCGTTGGTTGTCCATATTATCCTCCGACAAGGATTAATCCGATTAATTTGACTTCAGAAATTGTGACTAAACACAAATTAATTTTTGTTCAGATCTGATTCACTATTTTTTTGTCAAATTAATTTGTCTAACTTAATTTTAATAAAAATAACACAATTTAATCGATTATATATATTAAATTTTAATTATTAAAAAATATCTTTATAAAAAACCGTTTTGAGCGCCTTTGAGTGGCTCCTTGAAATAATCATGTAAAACATTTGAAGCATGTTGAAATTAGCAAACAAACAAGATTCTCTTACCAAGAAATTTCATACATCTTTTTCCCTGGCCCATTTGTAATTCCTAACAACCAGCAATTATTATTGCTTTCATAATGCCACGTTCTTTTGTTTTTCAAGATACAAACTCAAGAACATCATTGATGTATACTTCTCTTTTTTTTTTCTCTTTAATTTTAATTGTAATCAAAGACCTAAAATAGTAGATGAAGACCTACAAAAATTATATATGAAGTGATTAAAAGAGATTTACACATTAACAATTTTATTATAGACATAATACATGATAGAACACAATATTACCATTTAATCTATATAGTCAACCCAGCTAATAAGTTTTTAAAGATTTAAGTACAACAATATCAACAACTAAACCTTATATAATAATAAGGGTGTTTATGCCTTTATGGTACAAAATTTCACAAACTAAACTGGAATTGTGTCAAATTATTATAAAACAACTTTTCTGCGTAGTAAATTGGATTTATTTAAAACCATTTTACAATTTGATGCATCAATTTAAACTTTAAACCATATTAATAAAAATAAAACTAATTTTAATTCTAAAAGCAAGACTAATCTGGTTTCATATTAAAAGTTTTTAACACTATTGATTTTAACCTATTTAAATATTTATATATAAGTAATAAGTTCAAACCAATTTGACAGACGTCCAATAGTGTCAGCCAGTAATTGGCCTAAGGTTGGTCAAGGGTCGGTCCAGGTTGCCAGCGATATTCTCGAGATCGGCGAGTGATCGGCTGGCCTTTTGTTTGTAGAGATTTCAGAAGTTCCTGTTACTTAACAATGGTAGCTTAATGCCATGCACTCCAAAAAGAAATAAGGTGTAAAATAAAACTGGTAAAGAGACTTTGCTTTCTAAGTAGTTCTACACAACTCGAATAATATTGACTCCAATAGAAGACTTCAAACCTATTTCCTTATTTTTCAGGCCTTTCTGAAGCATGAAAATCTATAATACAATTTGCCTATCACTTCCAAAATCCCTTATTCCCTATAGTTTTTCATAATCAGGGAACATTATGTCCTCTTCTACAACAATGTGCAGCATGTAATTTAAATGTTTTTCAAGCAACTAATAATCACCCTTGGTTGGTGAGGTTCTATGACAAAAATGCCTTGGCAGTTCTGCAGCAAACTGCTCTAATTGCTAATTTGAGAATTTTTTTTTTTTTTTTTGTATTCAATTCATAACAAATCCACCGCTTGTTCCACAGTTCTCGCCAATTCTACTGCTGCTCCAATGTAAGTATCCGGTGTCAACTTTAACAGATTCGTCTTTGCAGCTTCTGGAATATCTAAGCCTTCAATGAAGTCTCTTATGCTCTCTTTTGTAACCGCTCTCCCTCTGGTAAGCTCTTTTAACTTCTCATAAGGCTCCGGAACACCATATCTTCGCATAACCTAAATGAAGATTCGAAAACAATTACACACAAGTTCTTAAAGCGGACGACAACAAGCAAACATCAAGAGAAGTATGCAGCTAAGATATGTAATTCTTAGCTGTCTCATGTTCACATTTTCCCCCTTTTCATGCAGCTAAAGTGTGTTTGCTGCTAGTAAATTGCAATTACATTACTAATGAGTAAAAAAGTTGAAAGAATAATTTGCTTCTTATGATGTAACAAGTAGATAACTATCAAAGTTGTCAAATTTGGGAGTTCAGGTAAACTAGTAGAGCTCATGTAACCTCGACTCGTAAACTACTACAACTCTTCTTTTAAGAACAACGATAAAAAGGGATATAAAAGACACATTTATAATATTATAATGAAACAAATAAACGACACAATAGTAAATACAAATTAAAAAAAAAAGGGTGAATAAAACCATTAATGTCTCATGCTAAAAATTAACATATATTATGTCTAAATATCATATCATTATTTTTAAAAGTCTAACTAAAGGAGTTTTAGTGAAACTACATGTTTTGATACTTAAAGAGACCGAAGGTGGGTTAAAATAGTAAACTTAAGAGTCTACCCAAGTTTACCCGAGTTTATCCACATCCGAGTTAATTAGCAAGTTAACTCTGAGTGATCTAAACTCGTAAGAGTTTAAGAGTTAACTTGAGAATTTAACATCATCTATATCCTATGACAAGTAAATAATACATCTCGACAATAAATTCAAGTTATATACATGTTCTAAGCATTCAATATTTGTTCTTCTTAACAAAAGAAATATAAAACCAAATAATCATGTAAAAATCTAGGTAGCATATACATACAGTTTGTATTGGTTCAGCTAGCACCTCCCAGCATTGTTTCAAGTCTTCACTCAAGCGAGCTTCGTTAACCTATATGGTAAATGATAACATTAAGAGAAAGCTTGATGTGAAAACAAAAAGAACACAAGGAAAATATTCTTTAAGCATGTACATTCAACTTGCTGATAAATAGTATAGCAAAACAGTTGAGATAAACAAAAGGTATCATCTACTATTGGAACATAAACATGCATACTCTAAGAGAGAAGTAAAAATCCATCGTCAAGTTGAATACCTGAAGCTTTCCTATTCCTTGAAGTGTGCTTTTGTAAGCAAGAAGGGAATGACCAATTCCTACACCCATGTTCCGTAAGACAGTTGAATCGGTCAAGTCCCTCTGGTAAAACAGAAGAAGAAAGAAACATCGTGTAATTAGACTATCATTGCTAATCAAGTCAAAAAGGTCTGTAGGTTATAACCTAGCACAAGAAGTTACAATAATCAGATTCCAGACAACCATATTAGTAAAGTCGGTCTTACCTGCCAACGTGAAATTGGCAATTTCATGCTTAGATGAGACAGACCTCCATTAGCAACACCTAGATTACCTTCACTATTTTCAAAATCAATAGGATTCACTTTGTGAGGCATAGTTGACGACCCAATCTCCCCAGCCTTCGTGATCTGTGCATAAAGTTTAGAACATAAAAAAGATTGTCTACCTAAAAGTATAGCATCACACTGTTATAGCTATTATATCAGGAAATCTACCTGCTTAAAATAACCCAAGGATATATAGCCCCATACGTCTCTATCAAAGTCAATTAATATATTGTTGAACTGGATGAGCGAATGAAATAGCTTTGCCATGTAGTCATGAGTTTCAATCTGTTAAGATGTGAAGTAATCTAGTCAGAAGGATACATCAAATCATAATCTCATCAAGAAGTAGGTATAATCGATAACTACCACATAGTGCTAACTCAATTTTGTAGACACACAATAAAATTTAGTTTCACTAACTACTGATGGCAAAATTTGTATGACAATGTGTATACACATAACAAGATTTATTTTATCAGGTTACAAAAGGGCCTATTAGGCATGAAAAGAACCAGAAAAAGGTACAAACTTCAAATATACCTGAGGAACATAAGGATTAAAGCTTAATCCAAGAGATTTTACAAACTCTTCTGCAATTTGAGGCCAGTTAACATCAGGGTATGCAACAACATGTGCATTGTAATTTCCAACCGCACCAGCGAATTTCCCCAAAAACTCAACCTGAGATAATTCCTTCCTTTCTCTGCTTAATCTCACAGCAAATATAGCCATTTCCTTTCCCAAAGTTGTTGGTGAAGCTGGCTGGGGTATAGTCCAGAGAAAGCGAATTTCAGTAAAGATTGTTCAACAACGAAAATCTACCAACTAATGCACAAATTAGCTTACCTGTCCATGAGTGCGAGAAAGCATTGGGACTTGAGCATTATCTTTAGCCATGTTACACAAGGATTTAATTATTTTATCCATGACAGGAAACATGACAGATCCCATTGCTTCTTTCAGCATCAACCCATGGGCGAGGTTATTTATATCCTCAGACGTGCAAGCAAAGTGAAAAAATTCAAGCACCTGTGGAAACAAAGTGAACCATCAGAGCTGTTAGTCAGAAAGAAGCATATAATCGCAGGACGAAACACCTTAAGCAAATCTCAACCTTAGCCACTTCAGCATTCGATTGGCATTTTTGTTTCAAGAAGTACTCCACTGCCTTAACATCATGATTAGTCACTTTCTCAATATTCTTTATCTCTAAGGCATCACTCACGCTAAAGCCATCAATCACGCCTTGTAAATAAGACTTGGCATCTTCACTGAAACTCGGAACCTCAACAATTTCAGGAATCTGAGACAGCTTCAACAACCATTTTATCTGACACAAAAACACATCCATCTCATATGTTAACATAAAAAGCATGACCTTGAATCATACCAATCCACTTGTATTCCATTTATTAGAGTATATAGAAGTTTGGTAGTTCAAGTGGTAAATCAATTGTAATCAACCTTTCGCATTCTAGTAAATTTTCATTGCTGGTTTTCTCTAAATTATTTTCAGCTCTTCCTCTGTGACCATGGATTTCAACATGGCAAAGCATTATTAAAAGTTAAATTTTAAAAAGAAAAACTTAACAAGTTCGATAATTTCCTATGAAAACCGAGGCATAAGAACATAACAAAGCAACTCTCACATCAAACATGCACACAAAACAAGTTTTTCAAAAATGGGGTTCTCTAAATTTTCAAAAGAACATTTTTTTAATAAAAATCAAGCAGAAAGCGTAAATGGGATATGTAAGGTACCTCAACAAGAACCCTATAGTAGATGAGGCCATATTCACTCATAAAAGGAGCCAATTCCTTAACTTTCCCCCAATAGCGGCCATCCAATGGGGACAAAGCAGTCAAACCAGAAAGTTGGTCCAAATCAGAGGAACGAGCTCCGAGCATGCCGTTCTTCTCCTTCTGAGTGGTGTGGGTGCTGAGTATGGCTCTGCAAGCGCAGCCTCTGAGAGAAAGAGGAGGAAAGGGGAAGGAAGCAGTAGGAGAAGAAGAATGAGGTGGGAGTGAGGAAGTTGGAGGGGGAGTTGCGACGGGGCAGAAGGTGGAAGAAGAAGCAATGAGCTCCATGGAAGAAGGTGTGTGTGTTTGACGCCAAGAATGGAAGAAGCAATGAGCTAGGATTCTCTGCGTTCTTTGCTTTTGTTAAGAAAAATGAAAAATTAGAAAAAAAATTTAAAATAAAATAATAATTTATATAAAGTTTAATTATTTTGTAAAATTATCATATCTATCCAACATATATGCAGTTTATTTTGTAAAATTATTTTGTTTTTATTTTTTGTATTAAACTCTTGGAAAATAGAATGTTTTAAATAATAAAAAAGATAAGTGATTTCAAATAATAGAAAAAATGAGAATTTTATTTAAAACCACTCATCTTTTCTATTTGACCAAACAAATAAAATTATTCATTTAAAATTTAAAATATAAATAAAATATAAATTAATTAAAATCAATCTAAACAGTAACAAAATACATCAATTTTTGTTTTTAAATTATTGATATTTTTATTATTTTTAAAAATTATATTTTTATATTTACAAATATTCTGTAAATGAGATAGGTGTATTTTTCAAGATTTTGAAAATCAGACCGGTAAATAAATCACTCTAATTATTAATTTATTAGTTTATTGATCCAATTAATTAAACCGTAATTTAACCAAAAAAAATTGTTTTATAATAAAATAACAAATAAAATATGAAGAATTGCATCAATTGCCATTAGTTCAGAAGCATGTTCTATTGGAAATTCTTTTCAATTTTCTACAATTTTTCAACACCCATAGCACTGCATTTTTTTTTACTTTAACAAAGTTGCCAATGTAAATCATAAAGGAAGTCTCAATAATTAAAATGAAGTATTTGCATGTTCAAATAGTATTTCTTCTGAACAAAAAGGATCATAAACAACTGGTTATGTGAAAGTTCAATGAATAAATAAACAAACAAACTACAATAATGTGCAATGCTGATAAAATAATGAAGGGTTTTTCTCTTCAATTCTATTCTTTGTTCAAGTTTGTGGAGAACTAGAATCAATCAACAAAAAGGTGCTGTTAGGATAGTCTTCCTTCTTAATTCTTATATACTTCAAATAATTTTCTACAAAATGAAAATTGAGCACAAAACAGAACCTTAAAACAAAAACAAAACAACACTCAAAAATCAATACCTCTTTCAAGCACGACCTTAAAACAAAAATAAAACACTCACAGTATGAGCATTGAGCAAAAAAAATTGATTTCTGAACAAAACAAACTCAGAGTAACCATTAAAAATTTCACAAACGAAGAACAAAAAATGATTTCTGAACATTGAGGAATGAGGAGTGAACACTGAGCAGTGAGCAATAAGGATGGTCAATATGATTTCTGAACAAAAAATTAAAAAAAAAAACGAAGACCTACAGCAGTGAGCGGAGCTAAAGCTAATCATTCGGTATTTTAATACGATGTCTGAAAAAAAAATGAAAAAATAAAAGACGAGGCACGACGAACGAGCAGCCATTACCTTCAAGGGACGAGCACGACGGACGATTCGACGGACGACGGCGACCAAGCTACGAGCACGACGAGGGACGGCGGGCAAAGCGCGGCTGAGCAGCGACAAGAACAGACGAGGAACAGGGGAATGAGGAGAGAGGCTGGAGCACGACGAACAGACGGAGCTCTTTGGCGCGACGGACGGCGGCGATGGAGGACGCTAGGGTTTTTTGGGGGGAAGAGGAAGAGCTTGTTCTTTTTGAGGGAGGAGTGAAGAGGAAGTGGCAAATTGAGAGTGATGACTGATGAGACAGAGACTTTTCCCTTTCTTTCTAACAAAACAGCATTGTTTCCTTTCAACCGGCCGGTTTTCGGACCGGTCCAACCGGTCAAAATTGGCAAATTCAACGATTTTTTACTAGTTTTTATTTTTTAATAACAATTTTGTTTACTTAACCGAACCATTAATAGTGCATGTTCGCAGTTAGACCAGTAGGCCGGTCCAGTTTTAGAATTAATAGTATTTTTTAAAATTTCATTATAAACTAGATATAAACAATGTTAATTTGTTTATATAAATATGTAAAAAGATAAAAAATAATAAATATATTATAAATTATCTATATTAAAAAATAAAATATTTAAATTATTTATTAAAAAAAAAGCCCGCGGTCACATGTTCGTGATACTTTAAGGATTTCCTTTTATTTTTAGGTATAACAGCTTTTCTTCACTATTTAATCTTCTATTTACTAGTCAAATGAATTGTCAATCGCTTCACATTCACTCCCTTTTTTTTTGTTGGTCAGGTCACATTCAGAACTAGAAACGGGAAGTATCCATTGCTTGATTTTATTTTACACTTTTGGGCCGGCTTGGGCTGATTTGAATTGATAACACAAAAGAATGAAAGGATGCTTATACAACAATACGAACATGGTCAAGAAATGTGTTGGGCCTGTTGCAAAGTTAATAGGCCAGTAGTGTGTCCCCACGAATTGCAATAGTGGAAGGGCAATTATTGCATTTTTTGTTTTATTAGTAAAACAAAAAATAATTGTAATATCATATTAATAGGACCTTCTTTCATAAGGGGATGTAGCTCAGATGGTAGAGCGCTCGCTTAGCATGCGAGAGGTACGGGGATCGATACCCCGCATCTCCAATTTTTAGCTCTTCTATATTATTCTCTTAAACAAAGTTTTGGTTGCTACTTTGGATATTCTAGTCTTTGTTGTAACCGCGAATACATATATGAATGCATTGGAGTTATCAATACTTGAGAAAAGGCATTGGATACTTGGGAGTTATCAGTAGTCTAGTCATTGTTATATATATAGACTTAATACAAAGCTAACGCTACTACTGATGCCTATTGCCGTTGCCAAGCATGATGCATTGACCTTCAGAACATAAAAATGGTATGTATGTTTCGATGATGATTTTATAATTAATTCCTTCTTTTAGGTAAAGAAACGATGTTAACTGCTGCAGAAAATAATATCCAATTCTTCTAAGTATTAAAAGGAACTTTTATTATAACCAATATGGATGGCTTAAGTAGTTGACATTTGTTCTCCTTAAATAATACTTCTTTTGATAAAAATAATTAGACTCTGGGAGAATTTGGCCCTATAATAGACCAACTTGGTTAAACTTTAAACATAGATTATTATTTGAGTCCATACAATTCTGCATGCATACTGGTGGGAGTTTATTTCAGAAATAAATAGCGTATCAATATTCAAAAGTGAAAATGACATTTAGCTTTAGATAAAAAAAATTGTATATGGCTGGTGACATTTACCTTTCACTTTAATATATTTTAGGCTTTTATATAGGTTTAATTATTTTATCAATTCCTATAGATTTATTGAAATTTTAATTAAATTTTTATATTTTTTTTTTCAATTGAATTTCTATATCATATCAATTTTATAATTTATTAGTCAATATCGTGATGAAAATATTGAAATTAATAGAATTTTTTATTAAATAAAACGAATATATCTAACAGTTTGAGTGAATATTCTGTATAGTTTAATAGAATATTCTATTAATTCCAACATTTTTGTCACGGTAGAGGGTTTAGTTACAAAATCTGATATGATATAAAGACTCAATTAAAAAGAAAAAAAAATATAGAGACCTAATTAAAAATTTAGTGAAATTATAGAGACTGACAGAGTAATTAAACCTTATATATACTTACTTTTGGTTTTAGTTTCCATAATATATTTTTAAAAGTTTTAGTTAATTAAAGTTAAAGGTTATCTATTTTCATCACTATTATTAGTTTTTTTTTTAAGTGCTGAACTGTAATTAAGTTAAATGTTTATGTTAGCAAAAAAATAAAATAAAATAAAATAGCGACAGTGGTAAAAAGAAAAATAACTTTTAAACTTTACTAAGACCAAAAAATAAATTTTATAATGACCAATAAAACAAAAACATATTTTACAAATACTAAAGGTTATTTAAGTATTTACTTGAAGAATTATTATGTAAAGTGATTTGTATTATTAGTTCATTAAAATTAAATTTTTAAATAAATAAAAACCTCTTAAAGACGGATGTAAGAAAAAATAGGTTTAATTACTCTGTTGGTTTTTATTGTTTTGCGAAATTTTTAATTATGTCTCTATACTTTTTTTTCTTTTTAATTGGGTCTATGCACTAATTTTTTTTTTCAATTTAGTTCTTACACTTTTTTTTCTTTTATTTGAGTCCTTGCACCAATTTTTTTTTAGTTGGGTCCTTATACAATTAAGTCAATTACTACCAAGAGGGACCTAATTGAAAAAAAAAATTGGTACAGAGACTCAATTAAAAGGAAAAAAAGTATAGGGACCTAATTGAAAATTTCGCGAAACTATAGGATCAAAGAGTAATTAAACCAAAAAAAAGTATTGAAATGATATAACTTTCTATTTGTACCCTCAATTATTATGCATTAGCTAAATCATTTTAAAAAATTACTTCCACAGGAGGCTAATAATAATGATGTTGGAAATGGCAAATGGCATGGTTCAATTAGTGGCATAATCTGTGCACCTATTGACCAAGTTTGGAGCTTAGTGTCTCAAACCAAAAGATTATCAGAATGGATGCCAATGGTAGAAAGATGCACTACCTTATCTGGAAATGAAGATGAACCTGGCTATGTTAGGTTAGTCTCTGGCTTCATGTTTCCTCAACAAGATGGAGATAGGTCATGGATCAAGGAAAAATTGGTTTCAATGGATTCTTCAACACATAGCTATGTTTATAGAATGGAAGCATGCAATGTAGGGTTAGATGGATCTATTAATTCACTAAGATTAGTTGAATATAGGGATAATTCAACTCTTATTAATTGGTCTTTTGAGATAAACCCTGTAGAAGATGCATCCGAGGATAGCATAGTTGATTATCTTGGATTTGTTTATAAATCTTGCATTAATAGGATTGAGGGTGCTATAGAAGCTGCATCAAGAAGAAGTGTCTAGCAAACACATAAAGTAAATAATAATTTCATTCTTTTAATTTTCACCTTTGTTCATCAACATATTTATTGGAATTACAATATGAATTGAGTAACAAGAAATATTTAATTTAAAGAAAATAACAAATAGGTTCTTGAGCATCTTTTATAAAGATACATAACATTTTAACTAAAATTAGATATTTATAGCATAAGTTTTTAACCAATAAAAAAAAGACATATAAGTCTTAGACTAAAAAAAAACCTATTAGTATGAGAGAGAGAGAGAGAGAGAGAGAGAATAATTCAAATTCTTTGTAGGACAAGAATCACTTGCAGTAGTAATGGCCGTTAATGATGAAATAAAAATATGGTGATGGTTCAATTACTTTGTTGTTGGGGTGAGGTGGGAAAATTTTGATGTTAGATCCTTTGGAGGGTGATATATAATGGTTACTAATCATGTTCTAGTGTGATTATTATTGTGCCAAAACAATATTTATTAATGGTACACCTATAAGGGCCTTCTATCATTTTCGGTTTGGGTTTAACTAATTGGATATGCACAACTAATTTCTAGGAGATTCGAGTGCAATATTTACTTAAGATGGTAAATCAAGTAGGTTCTTTGATCATTACCAAATTAAACATTACAAAAATAAAAGTGGTGAATATGTGCAAAATAAAAATATAGATAAAAAGAAATATATGCAATTTTAACATGAGATTACTGGCCAGGATGATTATATTGGTTGGATATGAACGCTACCACAAAAACGGAATATAGTGGCGGATAATCAATGGTGTGTTTAGTAACTGTCATTATCTGCTGATGATTTTCTGACAATTTGTGTTTAAAAAATTAAAAACTAATTTTAAAATATTGATTCAATAGAAAATAACGATATCTTTAATTATACCTACTAACGTACAAGTTCACATCATGAAAAAAAAAAGTGGTTTATTCTTTACTTTGTCACTGTATGATCAATTTGGAGATGTAGAAATATAATTATCTTTGAAAGCAAAATAATTCATTGAAAAAAAATGCTTGGGAACAGATTAAAGATCTGGTTAATCAATGGTGTGTAGAAGAAAAATAATATAAAGAGAAGTTTGTGAGTGAAGATGGCAGTAAGGATAATTGATATTACATTTATTTGGTGGTTGTGTGTTGTATAGGAGTGATGTAAACAAGTACATGGTGGAGGATATATATCTAGACGTGGGTGAAGAAAAATTGAGGTGCTGTATGTGTAGGATGGTACAAGAAAGTTTAATTAATAGGTGTGGTATACAAATAGACATAGTGCTACAATTCTTGCTGGAAGAAGTGAAAATCAAAGAAGAGGACATCAAGTTGGTGACTAATAATATGGATATAGTGGAGTGGATAAAAGGTAAAAAAGAAGTAGGATGAGAGCAAAGGTATTTAAGAAACAAAATAATGAACATGAAACAATGAGTTCAAAATATGAGTGTGGACTGTGGAGTTTCGATGTGACAAAGACTTTAAATTCAAAGCAGAATGGACAAATATAGCATTAATAGAAGCAGAGGTATGGACAAAATGGGTGCATTAACAAGGTTTGAATTGAGCAAAACAAGAACAACATGAATAGAGAGACATACGGAAAAAATTGTTTGTTGTTAATATTTTGTTTATTTATGTTTGGCTCCTAATTGTTGTTTGAATTTTTTGGTTGTAACTGAGTGGCCAATCGTTGATTCTTGATGACAACGCCAAAGAGGGTCTAACAACGGGTCACATAATTTGTACTTCTCCTTTTTGGGTCAGAGTGTTTTTAACAATTTAAAAAAAAAAATGTAAAAGTTCACATTTCAATTCAACAAAAAGTTACGAATTCAAGTCTCACTTCTAACTTAAAAAAAACAATTATAATCCTTAACCATACGTATATATTCTCCTTCCATTGCCAAATTCATGTAGGAAAAGTATAGGTAGACAATGAGAATATTAAACAATGTGAACAATAAATATATCGAATGTTTAATTCAATAGGTATGTAGATGATTATATTCATTATTTTTAATTGGATGATTATTTTTTTTATTTGATTTACTCATGTACAATTAATAATTACTGGATATTTAATTTACTAAATGTGCAGATAGTTATCCTAATATTAAGGTTTAAGAAGTAATTTGGAGGTGGAGTATTTTTTTTACTTTACTAAATCAATTTTAGAACCCATTATTCATATTATTTACAAAAGTTATTGTCTACTTACCAAATATGTAATACCATGAGAATGATAATAGTAAACATATATTTACGTATGATGTCAAACTCTTTCAATAGTTCAATTCCAACTAAGTGTTGGAAAGTGATGGTGATTTGAAGAACTTAATTAACTTCATTGTACAATACCAAAAATATGTTGGAATTTCGGAATATAATTTTTCAGTGAAGTGTAAAAGCAGCATCTCTTTGACAAAGATTCATAAAAACCACATTGACAAAGATATACCTTATTAGGTGAGTGGAGAAGTTACATTTGTACTCTTGCTTTTTTTCGTTTTTTTTTCTTTCCCTATCTTTTGTGATTAATTTTTTATTTTCACATCTCTTTCATGGCTTAATAATCTAACTAGGAGCACTCATGGTCAGAAGTTGATTGGATCAAATTGAATTTTTAGAACTTGGCCAAATGTATATTTTGGTGGGATTCTCTGTGATTATCCTTCAAATAATTGGTGTTTAGTTTATAATATTTTGAAACTTGGAGTAAACATTATATAATTATTATTTTACTAAGTTCATGTCTTATGTGTGATATAAGATAACACTATTATCATAATGTGCTATATGTTTATATATGAGACATTGGATCCTTAATTTTAAATATTTAGGTATAGAATTTTGTTATGAGGAATATTATTTAAAACTCCAATTTTCCACAACCAACAAAATCCTACATACTCATGAACACATATGGGCCACACTTATATTTTATATCTTGCTTCTTCGCTCTTCTCTCTTAGGTGTTTAGTGTCTATCTTTTATGAGTGTACGTGCAAAATTCTTTTTCCTTTTATTATTTTGCTACGCATAATGTTGTTTATGCATAATTGTCTAATTTCATGTCGATTAACCCTTACCTTGATTGCAAATTAGGTGAATACTAGTTCTTTAAAATAAAAGGAATAAAAAAAAACATCAATGGCATTATTGAGTCTAAGTTTGGGTAGTAGAGTTAAAGTAAACCTAGTTTTCATGTATCATTTAGAGGCGGCTCCTCTTATATCATTCAAAGGGGTTGTGGATGCCACCTCCGAAATAAAATCATCTTTTTTTGTTTTTTTTTTTTTAAATATATCCATGTATTTTGTATTCGGTCTTCTCTGGAATTTCTTATTTGCTTAGTTGTATAATTTATTTGAGTGATGTTACCGTACAAGTTTTTTTTGTAATAAAGTTTAATTAAATTTGTGTAAAATCCAGCAAAAAAAAATGCGCGCATACGTTGCTATTTTGTTTCTCGCGCGCTTTCTGTAGCATAATAATTTTTATTGGAGAACATAAAAACTTATTGATATAGCACACAAATTTTTGAAACATAATACATAAAATTTTACACATAACACAAACTCATTGATATAGTATATATATTTTTACTCATAGCATATATTTTTACACATAGCACATAAATTTTTGTACATAGCACAAATTTTTACTACAAATATATTTTGTTAGTTAGATGAAACAATGTTCTAAATATGTAATCCTTCAAAAATTTGTATGTTAGCACATAAAAAATTTTATGCTATGCAACAAGATTTTTGTGTTATTTACTATAAAGGTTCAAGGTCAATGTTTTCGGTACGTGGTCCTTAACAAATTTTTCTGCTGTATACTAAAATTTATGTGTTATACATTAAAATTGATTTGTTGTGTATCAAAATTTATGTGTTATAGTTTTTTAAACATTTATAAGAGAAGAAGATGATGAAAACGATGAGGACGGTGATAATAATAATAAGATAATAATAATAAGAGAGGATGATGAAGAAAAAAAAATTAAATAATAACATCAAGAAGAAGAAGACAACAGTAATGACAACGAAGATGACGACTAGCAGTGGCAGCAGTGACGACGACAACGACATTGAAGAAGGAAGAATAAATGTAAAAAAAAAAAGAAGAAGCAGCAATAAATTTTTACTTTTAAATAATTTGGTTACTCAAAAGACTTGGACACCTAATTTTTTAATTTATTTTACTTAATTACATAAAAAGAAACAATGAACAAACGGATAATATGTTGGGATATACGTCTATTATATTTTACTTTCAATCCGAAGTTGTTCATTTTCATCTATATGTGTTGTAAGGTAGGTTGTTTTTAAGTAAAACAAAAATTATAAGGTAATTAGTATTTTTACATAAAATTACTTATTAAATTTACTTCTATGAAATTGATAATTTTTAAATATTGTCTACTCTATGATTACCCAAAAAAAATAAAAAATAAAAAGATCTTCGTAAACACAAAAACTAATTGTTATGTATTTATGTACATTTATATATATTATTTTACATATTTTTTTAAGAAAATAATCAGCTATTAGAATAATCAAATTTATTATATAACAAAATAATTAAAAAATAAAACTTATTCACAAATATTAAATAATATATTTTCATATTGATTCCTGAAGGATTATTATTTGTGTCATTATGGTGGTAAAAAGGAATAATAGCCAACAAAAAATAGAAATCAAAGAATTTTGAGTGCACTACAACTGGGCAATGAGAAAATTTGATATGTTGCTGTATATGCAGTTAAAAGGAACAAGCTATCCACAAAAGGTCATGAAGTAGTGCATGAACTGAAAACCATATCTCAACAACAAAATTCCATTGCTATTGACATTTATTTGCTGGCCTCTCACTAAATTTGAAATGATCATTGTCAAAACAGCTTTAATCCAGCACTGTAATAATTAACAATATATATGTAAATCTTCTGGAAGAGCTTAATAAGTTTCCAATAATACATACAAAAAAGAGGTGATTTGGAGGTAAGGAAAAAAAAAAACCATGCAAATGGCACTAACTAATGAGAAAAATAATAAAAAATAAAAAAGTATATATATTTTCAGCTGGGAAGTATTTTTCAATTCATAAGAAGCTTTATGTCAGCTGAAAATTGCACAAATGAATACACATCATGGTGAGGGCTCCATTGTGTAGTATGCAAGAAAGCTTGGTTAATAAAATTATAATACATGTGGCCGGCATTATTTATAGTCTCACCTACTTTTTGTAAAATGACATGGCATCAAAAACATTGTTCTATTATATATATGCTAAGGTACCTGGTCATATTTTTAATTAATTCATAAATGAGAGACTATAATATAAGTGTTATTAGAAGAATTTGAGCACATAGAAAAGTTAATTGGTGAATGGTGGTAATGATGATGAAGAAAATGGAGCCACGCCTTCTAGCAATAATGTTTATGGCGTCTCTTTTTTTTCCATCGTTTGTTCACTCATTGGTTCGTCATTACAAGTTTAGTGTAAGTTTGTTTTCCCATGCCTTGTAGCCTCATAACAAATGGCATGCATGAGAAGAAAAATTAACTTCAAATGCATGGCTTTTGAAGTTTAGTATCTATACACTTACATCGATAGTATTTTTTTATTGACATCTACTTAACTAAAAGTGATATCTTTTTAAGATAATAATAAATACTAAAGTTAACTGTATATTTTTCCCTACTTGTTTAATTTGCACCCAATTAGTATGAACACATTTTCCATGCTCAATTTTAATTTGTTGCCTCATGATAAGTGACTTGAGATAAAAATTAACTTCAAATATCAAAGGTATTTAAATATTATTGAAGTTTATATATAGTGTCATATAATTTTGTTACATTAAATATCTAATCATGTATTACCATTACCATGTAAATAAAAATATCTTTTGAGATAATAATTATTAAAGTTAACTGATTTTGATTTTTCTTGTATGACAGCACCTAATTGAGCAACCAAAGTGAATACAAATCAAAATCATATTATTATGTTGACATAATATCATAAATTATTCCTAAAAAGTATTATATATACATAAAAAATTAGTCACTAAATCAATTATGTATTTGTATATGTATTTAACTCGTTTTCAATATATATTTTATATTCTAATATATATTTTTTACGAGTGACTGACTTGTTTGCTGATTGATTTTTAGTGTACACGTAATGTAATATAGGGTAGGTATGTATATTACTAAGATTCTCCGTTGAAAAGGTAAAGATAAATGGAGACACATTTGTGTCTAGGAATCTTGATGTCTTTAAAGCAAAGAATTTATGTTGGTGATGACAGGTGGTGTTGAAGAACACAACAAAGCTTTGCTCAACAAAATCATTTGTGACAGTCAATGGACAATTCCCGGGGCCAACTATCCATGCAAGGGAGGATGACACTGTCATTGTAAGGGTCACAAATCATGTTCCCTACAATGTTACACTCCACTGGTGAGAGATTACTACACAAATTGCAAGGAACTCAGAAAACTTGTATAGTGATATGATGAAAATAAAATAATAAGAAAAGGAGAGAAAATTTGACTAGATGATTTATTTTTGGACTTACGATATAGGCATGGAATCAAACAGTTTCGAAGTGGTTGGTATGATGGACCAGCATATGTAACACAATGTCCAATTCAGCCAGGGCAGAGCTATATTTACAACTTTACCATCACAGATCAAAGAGGAACACTTTGGTGGCATGCACATATCACTTGGCTAAGGGCTACAGTGCATGGTGCTATTGTCATTTTGCCTAAAAGGGGCATTCCCTATCCATTTCCTAAACCTGACGATGAAAAGATAATTGTTTTAGGTAACTTTTATTTTTTTTTTCATTTGACTCCAAAACTTGTGTATTATGCTACTTTGTATTAAATTATCTTATCGATATTTTTTATACTGTATACTTTTTTGTGGAGTGTAGGTGAATGGTGGAAGTCGGATGTCGAAGCAGTGGTTGATGAGGCCACAAAATCCGGTGGGCCACCAAACATATCAGATGCACACACCATCAATGGCCATCCAGGACCAGTTGCCGGTTGCATTTTCCAGGGTATATATGAATTAGGATTTATTTTACAAGTTTTTTATGAATCATCAATATAATTTTTTTAAAAAAATAGTATGTGTACATAAAAAATCAGCTATTATATATTTATGTATAAATATATATGTAGTTTAATTTAATTTTTAATGTGTATTTTGTATTTTGATATTTTATACTGATGACTGATTTTGATGTAGAGATATACATGTAACATGGTTGTAAATTTTTTATATAATCATCAAAGTGTATGTTATGGACTTCTAACATTATTGCTCCAAAGTTATAATAACATTTGAAAATTGAATAATCATCACTAAAATATTATTACCAACCTTTAATTTGCAGGATATACTCTGCATGTTGAAAGTGGCAAGTCCTATCTACTCCGCATAGTGAATGCAGCTTTGAATGATGAACTGTTCTTCAAAATTGCTGGCCATAAATTAACAGTGGTTGAAGCAGATGCATCCTATGTTAAGCCCTTTGAGATTGACACAATATTCTTGAGTCCAGGCCAAACCACCAATGTCCTTTTAACCGCAAACCAACCTGTTGGAAAGTACTTAATTGCAATAACACCATTCATGGATGCACCAATTGGCTTCGACAACTTGACGGCGACGGCGACGCTTCGCTACAAAGGGACACCGCCATACTCCAAAACAATGTTAAGCACTATTCCAGCTGTGAATGCAACTGAAGTAACATTCAGATTCATTGATTCTCTAAGAAGCATTAACACAAACACCTACCCTGCAAGAGTTCCATTAACCATAGACCATGACCTTTTCTTTGCAATAACCGTTGGGGTTAACCCTTGTGATACATGCCTTCAGGGGATAAGGATTGCATCTGCAATTAACAATATTACATTTGTGATGCCAACAACTTCACTCCTTGAAGCAAATTACTATAACATCCCTGGTGTTTTCACTGAGGATTTTCCACCAAGACCACCTATGGTTTTTGATTATACTGGGGTTCAACCAACTAATCTTCAGAGCAACAATGGAACAAAATTGTATAGGGTGAAATTCAATTCAAGTGTTCAGCTTGTGCTACAAGGAACTGCAATGATAGCACCTGAGAACCATCCCTTTCATTTGCATGGCTACAATTTCTTTGTTGTTGCACAAGGGCTAGGGAACTTTGACCCGGAGAAGGATCCCTTGACCTTTAATCTTGTTGACCCTGTTGAGAGGAACACAATTGGGGTACCAAATGCTGGATGGGCTGCAATAAGATTCAGGGCAGATAATCCAGGTACCAACAATTTACTTTCTCTTTTTCTCATTTTTTCCTAATTTTAGTGTACAAACAGTATTTTTGCAGAATTTGGCAATTACATCCGCAACGAGTAAGATAGGGTCGGTTTGGGTGTTAGACCAATTTTATTTGTCCAATTCACACTTTTAATATATAATGTGTATGTTGATAAAATAAATATACATATAACAAACAATCAGATAATTAAACCAAAATTCTAATCTTTTATAGAAATATTTAGTGCTATCAAACTAATAACTTAATTTGTTATTAGTACATAAATAAAGATATGATAAAATATAAAAAAATTAAATATTGTGTCTTAGTGAAAATAAATTTGTTTTATGAATCAAGTTGGATAAAATCAGATTGAGAGATTTAGAGTGGGTTCAAGTTAAATTGAGTTTAAACCTTATTCTATCGAATGCATTGCCACATCTAATTGTTTGGCTCATTTCTAAACCATTTTTTTAGAAAAAGGTCAATTATCCCACAATTTAATAAATGAAAAAAATTGAAACCGTTACATTGTTATGCTTAGTTTATAGTTGTGCAACTGAGATGAAATAGTTTAATTTATTATGCATTTTCAAGTGACACTTAACAGTGTACAAATTAAACACTCAAAAATATAATCAACATGGTAGCTAGGTCTATTTAGATTGTTTTGGCTAATTAATTGTTGTTGGATACAATATTGTGTGAATTTTGAAGGGGTTTGGTTCCTTCATTGCCACTTGGAAGTACACACAACCTGGGGACTTAAGATGGCATTCGTGGTAGACAATGGAGAAGGACCCAGCTTGTTTTATTTGTGGCAGTTGGTGAACTTCTATTTTATTTGTAGCACAAATCAATAAAAAAATATATTGCTTTTAGATAGCAAAATTCATACGTTTCTTTTTTTTTTTTTTTCTTTTTTTAGTCAAGTTTAGGATATATACAATGTAATTTTCGAGTGCATAAAAAAACTGTATGTACTTGTTAAGAATTAAAATTGGTATTGATAATATAATAGTCTTCTTCGATATCTCCTTGCCCTACATATGAAAATATCTAATCTAATGAATAACCATTTGATGATGGGAGTTTCTTCAGTTTATAGAAAAGTTTTTGAGCAGAAAAAAAAAATAAGAAAGAATGCGCGCCAGGTAGGGGTCGAACCTACGACCTTCTGCTTAGGAAACAGACGCTCTATCCACTGAGCTACAGGCGCCAGCTATTAATCTTATGCTTATTTATTTATTTGTTTTATTAATAGGTTTCAACCTAAGATCCCATACATACTATATGAATCTCTTATCAATGAACACCCAACTAAATGAAGTTTGAAAAAGATTTAAATGGAAGGTGTATAAGACTTCGTTATACATGTTGATGGGAGGACTGGGACTCGTCGGCCTTGATGATGACACGATTAGACCTTTGAATAGCATGAATGGTACCTACAAAGATACTCCGACGTTCAAATCAAAATGAATCTAACAGATATAAATAAGAATTATGAATGTATAATGTCCCTTTATATAGTTTGTATTGTTATTTTATCTTTTTTTATTAGCTAAGATAAGAGAATTATTTAAATTTGAATATTAGTTACCGATCTTTGATTTTTTGGCCTAATTTGGAACATACGGAGTACTTGGGCCTAGGAATCAGGCTATCGTTTGGCCAGTTTTGGAAACCCGAGTGCCAGGCCGAAACAGAAGGATAATTTAATCTCCAATCAGAAACATGTATATGAATTCAGCAACTATACAAATTAAACCTAAATTATAGTAATATAAACATAAAAAGTTAATTGTGGGAATTAAGTACTAAGGCAGTATTATTTATATACAACTAGAATTCATTAAATAATCAACAGTAGTTCTTCTAGAAAAGTTGGAAGTGGGAGAAAAAGAAAGAGAATGGAGAAATGGAGGTATATGATAGAGATATTTTGACTTTTCTTCAAGACTTATTGATTGTTTGATGAGTATTCTAGATATAGTACGTATTTCCTTCACTCTTGCATTGTTAACATAACATGAATTGATCAAGGATAGAAACTTGATCCATTATAAATACATCATTAAATTATATAGGATATAAGTATAAATATTGTATATATACAAATGATTATGCAACATGCATGCATGGGTTTATACTGAACTACTCCAACATGAAGTTGACTGGTAACTACCTTTTCTTATTACTTGTATATAGTCTTATCAGCTTTAATTTAGTCTCGGAAGGCTCCGTTGTAGCATTCATTATACCTTCTAACAAGAATGATAGGTAGTCAAAAGTTTTTGGTTAATATATAATTAATACTTTCAAAAATAAGTATATTTAATATAAATAACCGCTGCTATTTGCCGAATATGGTGTAGTGGAAAAAGATTATTTAAGAAACAAGTAGACTACATGTTAATTAGAACAATTTCGCTACGTTACCAACTAAATTTCTGCCAATTTTTATTATATCAAATCAATATTTAATGCATTATTAAACTAGTTATTAATTATCAATTAAAAATATATTTAATCATTTTAATAATAATAATAATAATAATAATAATAATAATAATAATAATAATAATATATGATAATGATATGATAATGGCACTGGTCTAATCATGATAAGAATATTTGATTCTAATCATAAAATGATCAAATCTTATGATATTAATAACGCACATTGATTTTAAATATTTTTAGTTATTTTAATTATATTAATTTTAAAATATTGATATAATTCTAATTCTTATTCATTATCCAATAATAATAATAATAATAATAATAATAATAACTTGAAAAACCCGTATATAAACTATTTCAATTATCCGTGTATTATTGTTAAAATTCTATATGTTCCTAAATATAAATCTTGAAAAATACGACATGGCACGTGCTATTAGTGTAGAGTTGTTTAGGTTTGTTTAGAAAGATATAATAGAATTTATATTTCTAAATTTCAATACATATATTTCTATTTCAATCTGTGTATACAGTGGTGGATCTAGGGGGGCCTAAGGTGGCCATGGTGTCCCTCCAAAATTTAAAAAAAATAGTAAATAGTAATAATTAATAATATTAAATTTATTTTTATATATAATATTGAAAAAAATATAAGTTACAAAATTTTATAAATTAAAATAATTAAAAACTGCACTATGTATTAGATATTTGAATTATTGTTGCTCTTGTTAACAAATAGTTCATTCTAATAATTAATAAAAATGGTTTTATTATACTAGCCCAAGCCCATACTATTAATTAAAGTAACACTAGTACATTTTTCAAATATTTGTTTCAAACCATCAGAGGCAGCAAGGTGGCCATGGTGTCCCTCCAAAATTTAAAAAAAATAGTAAATAGTAATAATTAATAATATTAAATTTATTTTTATATATAATATTGAAAAAAATATAAGTTACAAAATTTTATAAATTAAAATAATTAAAAACTGCACTATGTATTAGATATTTGAATTATTGTTGCTCTTGTTAACAAATAGTTCTTTCATAATTAATAAATGGTTTTATTATACTAGCCCAAGCCATACTATTAATTAAAGTAACACTAGTACATTTTCAATATGTTTCAAACCATCAGAGGCAGCGCCACTTTTCTCTCTCTTTTAGTGGTTTCCAAATTTTGGTCTTCTACTCTCTCATTCTAATTTTCTTTCCATACCAAACAAGACTATGAAGAAAAATCATTGAAGAGAAGTGAACAGCAAAATATTAACCATTGAATGCACACAAAGATTCAAAGAGGTATATTTCAATTTTTTTAAGTTAATAACAATGTCAAGTTATTTATATATATTTAAAATAATTAATTTATTTTTTTATAATGGACAGTGTTCAAAGATTGAAGTGAGGGCAAAACTCAATAAAATTATTTTTTGGGTGAGACTTGGAACAAAAAATAATCAGGTAAATCATAACTTTTTTTGGTTATTATATATTTGTGTTTCTAAAATTATTTGTTATTGCTCAATAGGTTTAATATTTTTTTTAAAGAAAATAATATATATGCAATTATTTTTGTTTTTTTGTTAGATAGTTCAAGTTAAAAATGTCAAAGATGAAAACAATTCACTCATTTTTCAAGAGAAAAGAGAGAATATATGATGAACAAAATTCAGCTTCAGATTCTTTGAGTAATGTTCAAAATATTATTGAACAACCTGTGACACAACTTGTTGAGCAAGATATTCAACCCCCTGCTTCCAAAATAACAAGGACTGAAATAGATCAAGTTAATATTGATACATTGATGCGTGATCTCGGAAAGCGTCCGCAAATTTGAAATTATCCTATCAATCAACAAGATGAAATCCGTAGAGCATACATAAAGTTTGGACCATATCAATTTATTATGGATGAGTACCCTCTTTCTGGTCTAGAAAGTCATCCTCGTCGTTTCAAAGCTCATTGGTTTAAGAGTTTTTCTTGGCTAGAATATTCGCCAGAAGTGGATGCTGCATTTTGTCTTCCATGCTATTTATTTTCTAGAAAATCAAGTCCATTCACATCAGGAGGATTTCGCAATTGGAAAAAAGTGAATAATGGAAAGGATTGTGCATCTTTATCTCATGTGAGTAAATCTCTTAATTCTCCTCATAATATTGCTGTTAAGTCTTGTAAAGATTTGCTTAATCAATTATGTCACATTGACAAAGTATTGGCTAAGCAAAACTCACAACAAGTTTTAAGCAATAGATTGCGTCTTAAAGCCTCTATTGATACTGTCAGATGGTTAACGTTTTAAGCTTGTGCTTTTAGGAGACATGACGAGAGTCATGAGTTTCAGAATTGAGGAAATTTTCTTGAAATGTTAAAATTATTAGCTTCTTACAATAAAGAAGTGGATGCAGTTGTTTTGGATAATGCTCCTCAAAATGCAATATACACATCACCTTCTATTCAAAAGGAAATTCTACATGTTTTTGCTAGAAAGGTGCAAAATGAAATTCGCAATGAGATTGGTAATGCAAAATTTTGTTTGATTGTTGATGAAGCTAGAGATGAATCTAGAAGAGGAACAAATGGCACTTGTTGTTAGATTTGTTGATAAGCATGGATTTGTCAAAGAAAGGCTAATAGATGTTGTTCATGTCAAAGATACTACTTCTGCTACTCTAAAACAAGAGATTTATTCTGCATTATCTCATCACAATCTCAACATTCAAAATGTTCGAGGTCAAGGGTATGACGGAGCTAGTAATATGCGTGGAGAGTGGAAAGGGTTACAAGCTTTAATTATTCAAGAATGTCTTTATGCATATTATGTTCATTGCTTTGCTCATCAATTACAGCTAGCTCTTGTTGCCGCGGCTAAAGAAGTTGTTGATGTTCATGCTTTTTTCCAAAGTTTGAGTAATATTATCAATGTTGTGTGCTCTTGCAAACGCAATGATGAATTACGATCTGCTTATGCAACTGAAATTTCTCATTTAGTTGCAACTAATCAAATTGAAACAGGAAGGGGAGCAAATCGAATTGGCACATTAAAAAGATCAGGAGATACTAGGTGGAGCTCTCACTTCAACTCAATTTGTAGCCTTTTACGTATGTTTGGAGCAACAACTTCAGTTCTGGAAGATTTGGCTACTAATGGATCTACATATTCTCAACGTGGTGATGCTACTTATGCTCTTAAATCTTTATTATCATTTGATTTTGTTTTCATTTTGCATATGATGAAAGAAATCATGGGAATCACTGATAAACTTTGTCAAGTATTGCAACAAAAATCTCAAGACATTTTGAATGCTATGCATCTGGTTTCTAGTACAAAGTCATTGATTCAACAGTTAAGAGATAGTAGTTGGGGAGCACTTTTGGAGAAAGTTGGTTCTTTCTGCAATGATCATGCTATTCAGATACTTGATATGGGTGCTTCTTTTAGTGACATAATTCGGTCTCGTCGTAAAAAGGATGTTGTCACTGTTGAACACCACTATCGTGTTGACATTTTTACTAGCGTGATAGATTTTTAATTGAAAGAGCTAAATAGTAGATTTAGTGAGCAAGCAACCGAGCTCCTCATATTGAGTACATCTTTAGATCCTAAAGATGCTTTCAAGTTATTCAGTGTTTGCAACATATGCAATCTTGCAAAGAATTTCTATCTTTAGATTTTTCTGAGCAAGAAAAGATTCAATTGGATTATGAGTTACAACATTATAAACTTGATGTGGTTAAAGCTCCAGATTTTCAGAATTTGTCTACTCTTGCTGAATTGTGTCAAAAATTGACAGAGACAGGAAAATCAAATATATATCCTTTAATAGATAGATTAATTCGTCTTGTTTTGACTCTCCCTGTGACAACAGCAATAACTGAACGGGCCTTTTCAGCTATGAAGATTATTAAAACAAGGCTTCGAAACAAGATGAAAGATGAATTTTTAGCAGATTGTATGATTGTATATATTGAAAAGGAAATTGCTTCAAATTTTACTTCAGAGATGATAATTGATGATTTTAGTTCCATGAAGCATCGTCGAGCAAGTTTAAAAATGTCAAAATCTTAAAGTATGTAGTTGAACATTAACTTTTATATAATATAATTACTTTTTTGATATATATGCTACAAATCATATTTTGTTAATTTTTTGTTATATTTTATATTTAATTGGCTCCCCTCTTATGAAATTTCTGGTTCCGCCACTGTGTGTATATCAGGTATAATATTCTTATTCATTGTCCAAGATTTCTCTAATCATGATAGAAGATAATAATTCTAATCATGATATGACAAAATTATATAATTTTAACAAAATTAATATATGTGTAATTATTATATATAATAAAAAATTACTTTAATAACAAGTAATTTACATATTTATTTTTGTTTTACTAAAATATATATAATAAATTACCTTAATAATAAGTAATTACCTTAATAACAAAATGATATAGTAATCACTTCAATATTTACTTTTTAGATAGCTCAATTTTCATTAAACGTAATAGAAACCATAAAAACCAACAATAAATTCTTACTTGAGTTTTTCGTTATTCTTATATATAGGCTTTATTTTTTTAATAATACATTATATATATATATATATTTATATCTATTTTTTATACAGTAATAATATTATATATTTATATATCTTTTTTTTAATTCTTTCTTAAAAATATTGACATATAATTAATATAAATAACATATATATTGAATAAATATCTCTATTGAATTAATTATAACGATTAATACAAGATAATAACATAAGAATAACTTAATTATAGCAAGAATTTGCATTAAAATTATTGACTAATAATTTGAATATGATTGATATAGTTAAATTGATAATTGATAATACTGAGAGTATATATAGCAATTATATTAATTATAATAATAATTCACGTGACTTTATATGCAATAATTTGAATTATAATTGTCACCTAGTTATACTTGAATATTATTTAATTTTAGATATTTTATAGGTAAAAGTTATTCTCACGTAAATTATCATCATTATTCAATAATAATAATAATAATAATAATAATAATAATAATAATAATAATTAATATAGTTGATATAATTGATATAGTTCTAATTCTCATTCATATGTAATAATTTTATCAGTACATATTTATAATTTTAATAATAATAATAATAATAATAATAATAATAATATATGGACATAAAATTAATTAGTTAACAAATTTAATTTTTATTATCGAGTTTTGTTTTCACTCAAATTTTTAATCATTAGTGATTTTATTTTTTATCTTTACAGTATATTTTGAATATAAAAAAAATAGTATTGATCGTTATCTATTTTATTTATTTATAGTCATAATTAAATTTGATATAATTATAGTAAGTCTCTATAATTATAACAATTTAAACCTACTTCATATATAGCATTAATATTATACATATTTATATATCTCCTCTTTTATTTCTTTCAAAAAAATTTGGCATATAATTAATGTGAATAACATATATATATATATATATATATATATATATATAGCAGATATAGCAGGTGTCTCTATTTATATACTTTTTTTCTAATTATAGGAAGTATTTCCATTAAAAATCCGTACTATGTGTGTGTGTGTATATATATATATATATATAAGTCGTAATAGTCAATTGTTGAAAATTCGTACCTCATTCATTTTTTTTTCTCTTTATTATTTTTAATACCTAATGGCTATAAGCTATGATTCTATCAACAGTATTATTACCTATAATAGATTATGTAATGAAAAGGTTTGGAAAATAAAGGTAAGGATTATAAGGTTATGGAAAGTCTCATCCAAATTTGACAAGAGTAAGATAGCTTACCTAAAAATGGTTCTCATGGATGATAAGGTATGTTGATTATCCTCTATGATTTCTTCAAGTGATTTAATAGAGTTATAAGTGCTAATGGTCTTCATTTTTAATTTGTTTTACAGTGTGATAAAATTCATTGTTCAAACAAAAATTATTTGACAAAGATGTTTGAGAATGATTTAATCAAGGGGAAGGTTTGTGTCTTCTCAAATTTTTCTGATTGAGGAATCAAACAGAATTTATCTTCTGACTACACATGTGTGTAGAATAACTTTTAAAAAGGAGTCACGTATAGTAAGTACAATCGATGATCGTAACATTCCTGACAATCATTTCAATTTTCTCGATCACATGCTGATATATTGAGACAAACAAATGAAAAGGCTAACTTATTTGGTACGTAGTTAATTTGTATTATTATTATTATTATTATTATTGTGTTGTTCATTTATTTGTCTTTAATTTCATGCTTTTAATTCGTTTTTTTTAATTAAATGTTATTAGACTCTTGACTGGAAAAGGAGAACTTATATCATGGTCAAAAATAGAAAAAAGTGGCCATTATACTGTGGTTGATCTCCATGATTTGCAATATGTGAAGATTTAAAATTTTACAATTATAATTTGTTTTGTAACAATAGATTATTATCTATTCATATGCAAAATCTTTTTTTATTATATATTATTACTTATTTCTATTAATTTCTGCTTTTATTAAGAAATGAGAAAAAATTAAATGCACACTGTAGAATTAATTTGCAACTCAACTACTCAATTATCTATGTGATCACCAAGCAACCAAATACATACTAATTATCCAATTTGCAAAATTTAACAAGGGCATTAGTAAGCATATTGATTTAACCTTTTATTTGACATATTTATTTATATTATATTTATAATCATGTTATAATTATTTTTAAAACTATCTTTTAAAAAAATACTATTAATATTAACATATGATGTATTAAATAGATATTTTAAAAGTAACAGTAGCTTATGAAAAATAAAAATTAACGTAAATAAATATTGCAAAACATATATCTATACAACTCCTTTTGTTTTTTTTTCTAATACAAACACAGTTCAACTAAACTCTATTTACTCCAAAATCATGTGATAGAGTGCAAAACTTTAATCGATAATAAAGCTGGAAATATTGTTCTTATCTCAATACTAAATCTAATTTCAAATAATGAAACATTATCGATCAGATTTTAAAGAAGATAATTTTTAATTATCATGTCATTTGCAATGACAATAAATAAGTCCCATAGAAAAACTCTATCGAAAGTTGGAATTTACCTTCCAAGGCCAGTTTTTACCCATGGTCAATTGTATGTTACGTTACTAAGGGTAACCAGTAAAGATGGTCTGCAAGTGCTGCTGTCGCAAGATCATGTGCACTTGGAAGATAATTGCACGATGAATGTGGTATATAGAAAAGTTTTTGAGAGCTTATAATAAAAATGTAATAACAAAATGTCTTACTTAAATTTATTTATTTATTAAAATTTATTACTATTAATTAAAAAAATTTAACAATTCTAGGAGCTAATGGATAATGCATTCTTATTGTACATTAATAGCTTGAGAATATTAAAATTATCATAAAAATCCGTATTATTTTATTCTCCTGATAAACAATTTTATAATTACGTTAATCATATAATTTTATATACTAACATTGATACAATGTTGTTTCAGATATATATTTTGCAGGTATCAAAGGATAGCGTTGAATTGTTATTCAGTAGGTTTAAATTATTTATTGTTTATTGCAAAACTTTTTGCATTAGGATTCTCTATTAATTTGTACTTTATTTTGAGTTGATTTTGATATGTTCTTACTTCAGAGTAAGCCAACATATAAAACTTTGTTGGTGAATTTAAGTATTACTAGATTATTTATGTTCATATTGAGTATATATGTTTGATTTATTGAAAAAAGTAGAATAAATAACTATTTTATAGTTAATACAATTAACACTATATTAAAAAAATGCATACAATTTATTTTTTTATTAATTAAATTATTATAATTGAAATTAATTTTAACACAAAAGTTTAGAATTATAATTTCAATCTTATCACATGCATGGTACGGGTTATTATACTTGTTAATACTTTTAAAAATAAGTGAAAAAGATTATTTAAGAAACAAGTAGACTACATGCTAATTAAAACAATTCCGTTACATTACCAACTGCTGCATTTCTGCCAACTCTTATTTATAACTGTGTTTACTGGAAGTGTCTTTGTGAATGCATCTAATAAAAATATCTTTTCTATAGCTGTATTTAATAGAAGTGTATTTATAGATATATTTTTTTATGTGTCTCTTTATATATGTGTTTAAAATATAATAATTAATTATTTTTGGTAATAAATTGATAAATAATATGTTGGTACCCTATACTTTTTCTAATTAAAATACATCTAGTTATTATTAATTATATGTTGACTGAAAAACATTAGTCACATACACTTTTTTTTTTGTGATTTGTGTGTATGCAGAGTATATTATTTCATGCGTACATCACTCAAATATATGTGTGCAAAAACTTGACAAATATGTATACGAAATTTGTTGGTCATATCATCAATTATGGGGAAAAAATAGCTTAGCTCCTAAAATTTTTCATTTTGCAATGAGTTTTGTGCTGAAATGTGGGCTTAATATAAATCATTTGTTAAAACCTTTAAAATAAATTTATTAAAAGAACTTAGGGAGTGCTTTTTTTTTGGGTTGGGTAGGTGGGGTTTGGGGGAAGGGATTTTGGTTGTTCAAAATTGTTCTTAAATCTTAACAATTATAGCAAAAATCTCTTTATAATATTGTGTTTATTTGGATGTTTTTAAGTTATTAAAAAAAATTAATTTTTAAAATTTTTTAATAATATGTTAGATAAAATTTTAGTAGTAAAAATAAAAATATTAAAAAATTAAAAAATATCTTTTAAAAATTATAATTTATATCTTTTTAAAAATATCTTTTTTATTTAAAAAATATTTTTAATATGATAAATAAACAAAAAATATTTTTTATATTGTTATATCCAAATATAATTATTAAATAAAAAAATATTTTATATGAAATATCTAAATATAAAATTATTTTTATTTTTTTAAAAATATTTTTTATAAAATCTCATCCAAACAAATCCAATAAAACACTTCTTTGTGTATCAATAATTGAGAACTTTCACTCTTTTAGTTATATATATATATATATATATATATATTCTAATACCTGAACGCTTTTGAGTTCTGACTCTTGTTATTATAACACGATAATAGCTAGAAATATATAATAAAATAGAATTATATAACAAAAATTTACGAATATTGATACAAACACAATACATGATATGAGATACATTAATATATTAATTTTAATTTTCGTAAAATACAGATACCCCACATATATACTAAATATACACACATAGATACATGAGATAATTTTAAATAGATATTTTAAGATAAATAAATTTTTGACTTTATAATTTAAAGATATATAAATTTTTGATTAATTAAAAATATAACAATATTTCTTTTAAATATAAAATATTTAAATTTTTTCGTCTAAAATATATAAAAACAAATAGATCATTTATAAAGATTTAGATGTCTAATATTTTAAAAAATAGAGACGTTTTTTATTTTTAATTAATTGATGATTTATTTGTTTTCAAAATAAAAAATGAAGGATCTATTTGTTTTTTATTTTTTAATTATGATGTAATTGAATATAAAAAAGCCTACGCCTATATATTAAATAATTGTTGTATTTAAAATGTATTTGACTTGTAAATACGATAATTCAATAAAAAATATTCGTGCTTCTTAATAAAAAAAAATACAACACGACGAAACTAAAATTATTAACGTGCAGAGTAGAATAAAATTAAGTTAACGGAGATATAAAAAGGGAAATGAACAAACTATCATATTCACTATAGGCTATAGCCTATATAGGTTACAGCCATTGTTTAGAAGAAAATTTACCGACTAATTAAGAAGAGGCACAATGTCCAAGTCATTAACAATATTCAACAATGGTGACAATTATTTTGAGCTGTTTACATCAGTATAATTAATTTGCATTGTCATTCTACTAAATCAAAAGATAGAATTTTCTAATGCGATTGTTGACTATGTAACTAAATAATTTTGAGTTATAATTCATGAAGTAAACTTTTAAATAGAACCAATTTGGGTTGGTCGAGTGATCAGCTCACTCGTCCCTTTAAATAAGTGTGGGGTTCGAATCTCGCCTTGTGCATGCAGTAACCCATTTCTTCACTAGTATCAATCAATACCGATAGAAAATAATTTTTGTTTGGTTCGTTGAGAAGCGGTTTTAAGTGGAGGATTAAACTGTTTGTGTTGTTAGTTTTCGGTTAGACCGATTCAACTAGCTGATTCAGTTTAGTTTTCTGAACCATGGTTAACAACAATCCAATAATAAAAACAAATTAAAATAAAAAACATAAATTAAGATCAAAACAACAATAAAAAAATCAAAATAAAAAAAATCAAACTACAACAACAACAATTTATCAAATTAACAAATTATCAAAATATCAAGCATAGTACACTAAACTAACCATCACAATTTACAAAGTCAAGAACATTATCCAGAACAACAATTTATCAAAGTAACAAATTAATCAGATGAAGAACATTACAAAACAAGTTAATACAACAATCCAACAACAAAATAAGAACCGAAACTCCAACTTATTAATTAAAACAACAACCATAAAACAAGAACTACAACCTCTACCTAGTTATTGTTTTGCATAATTATTCTCAATTTAACAAAATACCCAACTAAGTAATTATGCACACAAAAAAATTTAAGTGTTACTTAGATTTTTTTTATCAATAATAGACTTATTATTGTAATTATTTTTAAGTGAGAGTACATAAAGAATACATGATATATAAGCTATAATAACTCAACAAATATCTTCTAAGAAAATGCAAGATCTTGAAATGAATAAAATAAGAATAATCTACATATTTAAGTCTTTTTAGTAACTAAGTTCAACCAATTTAGTCTAACATAATAAAATCAGTCATAGATAACATTATTCCAAGTCTTATTGTTTAAAGTTTTGGTATTTTTGTCACATAGAACTCATTTTTTTATTATGGCAACATTAGTTTTTTTTTGTTTGATGAATACTCCTTTCCCTTATGGACCGGTCCGAAAAAGAGAATGGGCCGAATACTAGAGAGCTTCACTTGCGTAACATTACTACAAGTTTTAGGGTTTGAAAATTTCCCAAATCTCTTAAACCCTATTAAAACCCCATTCCCTCTTCGGCTGTTTTTCTCTTCCCCTCAGTTTCGGAAATGGCGTTCAGCTCGATTCTTCGCAGGTCTGGATCTCTCGCAAGGCCTCTTGTGATTGCAGGGCAATTGTTGAAGAACACTCAGCGGCAGAGTAGCTACTGCACCGTTTTGTTGAGCGCCATCAACCAGAACTTGCAAAAGGACTCGGCGGTTCCGACGTTCGGTTTTTCTTCTTTGGCTTATAAGAACAAGCCCACCTCCGACGAGAACCTTCTCCGCGTCATCGAATCGGAGATCACTTGCGCCCAGGAAACCGACAATCACACTGTAAGTTTCTTTGCTCTTCTTTCTTCATCATTCTGTGAAATGATTATCTTGATAATGAAAGGGATTCGGTAATCAGCTCAATTCAATGATTATTACGATGGTTGATTATTATTTCTAGCTCCCTCCACTGGTTTGATGTTTCGTTGACTAAAAAATGTTGCTGTAGCATTGTTTCACATAAACTTCTATGCATTATTTAATTTTAGTAGTGTCATTTTTCTTTTGAAGTGTGTATCATAAATTTAGTGCTTTTTTTCCTTCTTTCTTATATGTGATGTGCTTTACTCTTTTTTATTTTGTTCTTGCCATTAAATACCAATATTGTATTCTTTTCACCACTTGCCTCTTGAATTGTATTTTTTTTATAATTAATTATTCATAATTTTATGAAGTATTGGTCCTTATAGTTTTATTTATTTCTTTATTTGGTCACTAAAGCATAAATTGTAAGAAACTATGTGGACTTGTACGAAAATATTTATGTTATCTGGACAGATCAAATTTGAATACAACTATAGGTACAAAAGTTATATTTAAACTATGATTTATTTTGGGAGTTTCTTGTTGAAATTTGGGAAAGTAGTTGTATGATCACACTTTTTTTTGGTGTTATGGAGACAGGTTGATGAGGCTCCAAGTAATTTCCCTTTTAAGATACTTGATCAGCCGGGACAGCAGACTATAATGCTTGAAAGGACATATCAAGGTGAGGAAATTAAGGTTGAGGTGCACATGCCTGATCTGGTCACCGGGGAAGAAAATGATGATGGTCGTGACGACGACGATGAGAGTGAGAGAGCATCTCAGTCAAGCATTCCGCTTTCAGTCAGTGTTTACAAGAAGGATGGGCCCTATCTGGAATTCAGTTGTGTGGCTTACCCCGATGAGGTCGTCATTGACAGCTTGTCTGTTAAGAATCCGGAACCCAGCGAGGATCAGATTGCATACGAAGGACCAGACTTCCAGTAAGTCTCCGCACCTTGCACTCAGAATCTTTTCATTTCACAGTTCAATATTCTGGTAGTGTACCTGAACTTCTTTTGTGTTCCTGTCTTACAGGGATTTGGACGAGGGCCTCCAAAAGTCTTTCCACAAGTACTTAGAAATTAGAGGAATCAAGCCTAGCACAACCAATTTCTTGCATGAGTACATGATCAACAAGGATAGCAGGGAATACTTGGTCTGGTTGCAGAAGCTCAAGCAATTTGTTGAAGCATGAGACGTTATTTTAAGCAAGAACACGCAACACTGAAAATTTGTTTTAATAACTTGATTATATGCGTTGATGCCATACATTCAGAGGGAAATATAATTAGATACCCTGTCACTGTGGTTTAGTGATAGTTCCTATTAGAAGTAGGTTTGGTTAATTTTGTTTGTGTATCCTCTTTGGCGCATTTTCTTGTATGAGCTTGACAATTTTTTTTTTTTTGGGAAAATTATAAAGAAAGCCAAGTATTAGTCGTTCATTTCTTAGTTAATATTTCATGCGCGTGCCTTTGGTCTTCCATCTTTTTATTACGCGTATCAAACAGAGAACTCGAGTTAGAGATTTTGTCGAGAGTCGAGAATGAGAGCACTTTATGGATTTTTTTGTTCAATATGTATACCGGTGGTTATTTACTATGTACATATAACATGATTAATCTTTAAAATATCTAATTTACAAATTAAAACATTAAAATATTTACAATGCACATTTGCTTTCTTCCATATTTACTCACTCCTTTTGTTTTTTGTATTGGAGTATATATAAATTTTATTTATTGCATAGGAGTACATAAAAATTTAAAATATAATTTAAGTAAAAAAGATTTCATATTATATACCAATAAAGTAGTAACATGCATTAACTGGATTATTAAATAAATTACATTTATTTAAATTTTTAAATAGCGGATACCGTATTAATAATGAGCAGTTTAATAATTTCCAAGTAAACGTGTTAATCCTCATCACTTAAAATAGACTAAAATTGATCAAATATATCTATTTAATCTCTTCTACCTACTTTTTTATATACTAATTGCATGCCAAAAGTTTGGATTATTGTAAACGTCGTTTACACTGTAAACGAGATAAATATTCATTTACAGAGTAAACACATAAGAGAGGAGTATTTATTTCGATAAATATTTTTAAAATTATTTATTTTAGTAATTATTACCTTTATTTAATTTATAAAAATAAAAAATCCTAATAATTAGTCATAGTTTAAATTATATTTGGTTGTATCCGTAAGTGTCGTGTAGAATAATTTATAGACAATTTTAGTTATATTTAATTATTTTTATTTTAGTTATTAAAAACATTATAAATGAACATAAGAAATTCATAATGATCAATAAAAGAAAATATAATTGTTTTGTTACGATGTATTTGGATCTCAAAAGAGAAAGCCAAATACATAAATTAATTTTGCAAAATCTAAATCCTATTAAATATTATTTCAAACATATTAATATATTTGTAGAATGACTAGAATTATATTATTTTATTGTATATGTATTATTTTTCTCCCACAAATTTATGTACTAATCATTCTACAAATATTTTATGATGAGTAAAAATTTTTAAGAGTAAAATTATAAAAAATAAATTTATTTAGAACAAAAACAATGTGATTAAGTATAATTTACTTAGATGTGATTAAAAATAATTAAATAACTATGTACTAAAAAATTGATATTATTGAAGGATAAAATTAAAATTTATTTCTATACATGTAATTATGTATCGTTTTTTTCTCAGCATTTTCGTCCTATTTAAGTTCCTAACGTTTCAAAATCATCTCAATTTTATCCCAACGTCAATTCTGTTAACAGATCTCTAACGATAGAACAACATTGAGTCAATTTTGAAATGTTAAATACTTAAATAAGACGATTTAAACGTTAGAAATAACTTTGAGACTTACCCCAAACATTACAGATAAAAACGATACTTTACTCATAAAATAAAATAAAAATGATAGCCTAAATTTAAATCTTAACGAATTTGATTATCTTATTATTAAAGTATATTATTTACACTTCTAAGACATTTTCTTATGTGAAATGTGTATGCAATCACTTCATAAAGTTAGAATAAGGATGGAAAATGATTAATACTCAATCATCATTCAATCATCATTCTGGTGAATTGCAAACAAGAGGATAGAAGAGGATTGAATGAGGTAATGGATTGTGAGGTAAGAACACTACCTATTACATACTTTGGTATTCTGTTGGGAGCAAGTCCAAGAAGAGTTGCAACGTGAAAACCAATCTTGGATAAGATAGAAAGGAAGTTAAGTAGCTGAAAATCGAATTTGTTAACAAAAGTAGGGAAGTTGGTAACTATAAAATCGGTAATAAATAGTTTGTCTATATATTTTCTTGGTCTCTTTAAGATGCCAAAAGAAGTTATAAAGAAAATTATACAGGTGCAAAAGAGATTCTTCTGGAAAAACAAAAAAGAAAAGAAATTTATACCAACAATCAAATGGAACACTATTCAAAAACCTAGAGAGCATAGAGGACTTGGAGTTGGAGATATAGAAATGAAAAATGCAGCCATGTTGTTTAAATGGTGGTGGAGGTACTCAGATAAAAAATGAACCACTGTAGAAGAGAGTAATTGGATCTTGTTATGATGTAGACAAGAACATGCCAGTTGAAGAGCACAATGATAAAGGATCCAATAGTCCATGAAAGGAGATTGTGAACCTTGCAAAGAAGAATGAGTTGTACAAAAAAATTTGTAAGGAGGGATGGAGAAACTGTGTTGAAAAAGGTAAAGAAACAAGGTTGTGGAAAGATATATGGGTTGGGAATGTATCACTACAAGATAAATTTTAAAGGCTATTTGCGATTTCAAATCAGAAGAATAGCACTATATATGAGTGTGGGATGTAGATCGGTTCATCATGGGTGTGGAGTCTCCAATGGCGAAGGAATTTTTTTTGAGAGGGAGAAAGTACAAATAGAAGAATTAAATAACATTTTAGATAGTGTGTTCTTATGTGCAGGTAACATAGATAATGCCTCATTGAGATTTAGCTCGGATGGAAGATACAATGTGAAATCATTCATCAATGTAGCCGAAGGAAAAATATATGGGAGCCAACTATAAAACATATCTTTGATGATTTATGGAGATGGTTGGTACCACCTAGAATTGAGATGCTCGTGTGGTTTGTGATAACAGATAGGCTGAATATAAAGGACAAACTAATAAGGAAGGGAATCATAAGCCAAGGTGAAGGGACTTGTGTTTTGTGTGAGAAGGCGCAAGAGTCGGTAAACCACCTTTTTCTTCATTGCTCTTTTTGCTCAAAATTATGGTCTATGGCCTTGAATGTAGATTGAAAAAAAAGTGAGAAGTATACAGGAGAGAAGTGCAATTTAAAGAAGACAGGAAATGGATATGGTGGAACTGTATTTGGTATAAACCATATAGAAATATATTTTGTGTTGGTGGATATTTACAGGAACCAAACAAAGAAATACACTATTATATGGGTGATTTGGTGAGTCATGAGTCAATGGGAGATGCATTACTAGTTGGACTGCAAATGTCCTTGCAATTTGTTTTCGAAAAGGTAGGAGTAACAGAAGAAGATATAAAAATGATGGTTGATAATAAATACATTGTAGAGTGGTTACATAAAAATATAGATATAAACTGGGAGTTGAGATTTTTAAGAAATAAGACAAGTAACATAAAACATATATTGCAGAACACAAATGTGAAGTTCAAGGGAGAAAGTGAATACAAATCAAGAAAAGAGTGGGAATCAAGGGCAATAATTAAGGACTATAGATGGATAAAATAGAAAAAATAAGTACATTGACTTCTTATAACAGGTGATGGAAGTATAGAACAAAAAAATCCAATTCAACGTATTACATTTGAGGAATGTTTTGATTCTGTATGTATTATTTACTTGTTTATTAGTTTATGTTTATCGTCTAATTTGTTTTTTGTTTATGTTTATCGTCTAATTTGTTTTTTTTTGTTGATTTTAGTCTTTGATAACAATGCCGAAAGAAATTAAATTTAATCACTTGACATTAATATTCTGTACTCCCTAAAAAGATCGAATTGTTTACTACTGATCTAAAAAAAATCTTCATTACCTCCTCAATAGGGCCCATGCATATATCCATTTTTTTTATTTTCTTAGTTTTAATTGTACTTTCTCAAATTAAGTAGTGTCTAATCACCAAAAAAAATAAGTAGCGTCTTCCTACTCACATCCTGAGGCAGCATGAAGTCACTCAATATCGTTGCTCAAATGTTAGGTGCATCTTGCCAATAGTTGTCATGTCAAGTTCTGTTTACGTTTTGGCGTTAACCACATTAAGTAAAACCTGATATTTGCACGTCATTGTAACTAAGTTATCCTCACAAAACTTTATTGTTAGAACATTCATGAATACCGTGATTGGGAAGGTAAAAGTATCACTAATTATGCCTCCTAACTAATAATATTTAACCGTATTATATAGACACCAAAAATCAATTATTAAATCAATTATTCATATAAAAAATAAAATTTAATTTTGATATATCGTTAATATAAAATCATTTTATATGTATATTTAATCACATAATGTCACATTAGCAAAAATAATTATTTTTTATTTTGACCACATAAATAATCATCTAAGAGAATAATTATTTGTACAATTCTGTAAAACATTTTATATTGTCTGTACATACAAATTAAATTTATAAAATATATAATAAAATATAAAATACATATAAAAATAAATTAAATAATATATATTTATATATAAAGATATAATAGTTAATCTAATAATTAATTTTTATATACACATAATATTTTTAAATAACAATAAAATTCAATAAATAAGAAGCTTTTAGTATTAGTATTGCTCAATAAACTAATATTTATGGGTTAATCATTAAAATAAATCTTGAAAAATCACGTATATATGTGGTCTTTTATAAATTTAACAATTCAATTTAATTCTTAAAATGATATCAACGTGAATAAAGTTAATCTTTCTGTTTATTTTTTTATTGAGTAAATAAATAAAAGTACACATGAAAAAATTTTTGAATTACAAAATATACACTATATAATCAAAATTTTAATGTATACATCAAAGATGACTAACGATGGACAAAATTAATTTGTCCTTAGAAAAATTCCATTTCCATTAAGTGTAGTGTATAGTTACATATAAATTAATGATTTAACACTATTTATCATTTTTTGAAGATCTGAGGTGAAATATATCTTATTTCTAATTTTAAAATAACCTAAATAAGATTATTAAAAAGAAGAGTGTCCATGAAAATGAATGTTGCAACAAATTAGCATCTCAAATGATTTTGTCTTTGTACTCATGTTTTACTTCATTAACTCAGGCGAAATACTCACATCTCAATTTAAATTTCTGTTCATTTCTGCTTCATTGAACATGAAGATAAAAAAATTTGAGTATTGAAAAAGACTTTTAATAAACACAGTCTGAAACTAAATTTAATATAAGCATATCTTGTACAAAGGACATCGAAAGAATCATCTCTTTGAATTATGTTCTGTTCGCGATTTTAGTAATACGACCTCAATGCCATGGTAGCATTTTTCATAATTAAAAGGGTGTTTTTTTGTTCTTTCTCTTTGACACAGCTCCGCCGAATGATCGGTGTCAATGTGTTACCCGAGCTGTTCTCTTGTATAAGTACTCTCTTTTAAGTTTTAATCCTTAAACTTAGACATAGTTTCAACTTCTCTCCTTTAGGGTCACACTGTCACCCGAACTGTTCTGGTGTAAAGGTATTCTCTTTCAATCCTCAAACTTAGACATAGTTTCAACCTCTCTCTTTTATTGACACCTCTGAAAAATGTCATAACATTAGAATTCCATCAACTTGGGTACAACAAAGATACTCTCTCTTTTAATAATTTTATTTAGTTTATTTTAAAATTAAGAAATAAGATATATTCTACCTCAGATTAAAAAAAAAGAATAAATAGTGCTAAATTATTAATGTATTCGCCACTATTCACTAGATTTAACGAAAATGGAGCTCCTTTAACCGTAAGTTAGTTTTATTCATGTGTATATTAAAATTTCGATCCTGTCATGTATATTTTTATAATCTAAAAAATCTTTTATGTTTATTTTTGTCTATTTACTCTTTCTTATTAATGCGGCTGGCTAACATGTAAGATAAAATTTGTTAAATATTATGTTATCAACGTGCCACGTAATACTTAATAGTTAAGAGTGATATATAATAAAAAAATATTAAATATTTAATCTGATTCATTTTTTATTAAAAACCAATTTAAATATTAATAATATTAAAAAATAAAAAAATAAAAATTTATCTTATTTAATATTTATTAATTATTATAATAATAGATAAATATTAAATAAAATAAATTCGGATTATTTTTTTTTTTGAATGAACATGCTCAACACAACAAGGTGGAGCAACAACAAGTCAAGAAAGAACACCGTAAGAGCAACACGTCTAAGAACAACTCAAAGTAAAGGAACCTCTAGTCATCTTCGGCATAGCCATCAACAACCAAAAGGTTCGCCACCACTCCACTCGTCAGATAGCATAAAGGACCTATTGATAATTTCCACCACACCTGAGCCTTGGTTATTGAAAACTCTGTTATTCCTTTCTAGCCAGATTGTCCATATCACCGCAAAGAACCCAATCCACCACCGCTTCTTCTCTTGCTTACTTAGTGCAACCTTCGTCCAACTCTCCAAATGTTGCTGTAGGTTACCTGGCAGAGTCCATATCCTCCCAAGAGCGAATAGCCAAGCACACCACACCTGCCAAGTGAGCTCACAACGAAGAAACAGATGACAAGCAGACTCAATAGACTTACAACATAAGACACAAATATTATCTTGTACATCAATAACACCTAGTCTGCAAAGTCTATCCTTAGTATTCACCCTCTCAACCAAGACAAACCAGCCAAATAATTCGACCCTTGGAGGAACGTAACCCCTCCAAATAGCACTAGTGAAGCTATAGCTGGTTACTATCTCAGCTTATATAAGATGCCGAAGGCAGTAGCAGAGAAGTTGATATCATTACAAAGACAATTCGGATTATTCTTATCTAATTTTTTTTGTTATTAAATATTTCTGTTTAAATACTAGCCTTGATATGCACTATCAACTCCATTGTTTGATAGAGTATGATATCAAAATCAGGTAGGTCTCACATTCCATTTAGTTACATAGCAAATGCATATCACTTGGCTTTGTAATAACAAGTGTTTTTTTTCTTTTTTTTTTCTTTTTATATTTCGGTGCATTTTAATTACTTTGTATGTATAGTGTATCGATGTGGTATATATGTAACGTATTTTGATTTGATAGTTGCTTCCTGATGAAGAAACGACAAAAAGAAAACAGTTTCCCGCTTTTTCCTTTCCTTCGTTGTAAAAGAATCTCTCTCTTTTCTCTATTGGGTCTTAGCTTTCTGCATCCTCTTCCTCTTGTTTTCTTCCTATAATTTTATCTCCTTTCCCTTTAATTTCATCTAACCACAATACAAGGGAAGAAGAACCAAACATTCTTCTTATTTCTTTTTTATTTTAAACATCTTTACCTCTTAATCTTCTTTTTCTGTTTAATTAACTGCAGAATTCTGATCTCTCTACTAGGATTATAGTCCATAATAATAAAAACTCCGGTGCAACAATGATTTTTCCAAGATTCTCCTCGATTCAAAAAGGTATGACTTTTATAGATTCCCAAGTTTATGCTGCTCAAGGAAATCAATCAAAGTAAATTCTTGATCACACTTAAAAGATTCCGAATTCTAATGCTCCTTATTTTATTTTTTTTTTGTCTGCATCAAAAGCTCTATAATTTCCATCTTCTTGTTTTTCTTCCTCTGTGCTTCTGAGCACACACCCCTTTTCTAGCTACTCTTCATTTCCACAAAGTTGTTAGTTAATTAGTTAGTTAGTTAGTTAAGGTTTGATGGAATTGGAAAGCGTGTATCCTGGCTGGAATTGGAACTGGAATTTGTTAGAGCAAGAGAGGCAGAGCAGCAGCAGAGAATGGAGTAAAGAGGACAACAAGAAGTTCGAGAGTGCGCTGGCGATATTCGACAAGGAGACGCCGGATAGGTGGCTGAAGGTGGCTGCTATGATCCCCGGAAAGAGTGTGTATGATGTGATCAAGCAGTACAGAGAGCTGGAAGAAGATGTCAATGATATAGAAGCCGGCCGGGTCCCTGTCCCCGGCTATATCGCCTCTTCTTTCACCTTCGAGCTTCTTCACCACCACAACCATGATGGATCTCGAAGAAGGCCTAATACCCCAAGACCTTCTTCTGATCAAGAAAGGAAGAAAGGTGTTCCTTGGACTCAGGAGGAGCACAGGTAACCTAACTAAATTCATATTCAACTTTTATTTTTGGTCCTTCATCATTTGCCTAAAGAGCAAAGTATTTATTGTTAATGCTGCAAGTGTGAGGAGTACATAAAGTTAGTCTCATATCAAAGAAAGCAAAAAAAATTAAAAAATTATAAGATGAGAGACTTATTAATTTACTATTTTAAGGTTTTGAGTTGAATTTGATATCTTCTTATCTTATGAAATTTTATGGATTGTTTGTATATATACAGACGTTTTCTGATGGGGCTTTTGAAGTATGGAAAAGGAGATTGGAGAAACATTTCGCGGAATTTCGTGGTGACGAAGACTCCTACTCAAGTTGCTAGCCATGCTCAGAAGTACTACATAAGGCAAAAGGTTTCTTCAGGAGGGAAAGATAAGAGGAGACCGAGCATCCATGATAACAACTCTTAACCTCGCAGAAGCCACTGCAACTTTAGATGATAATAATAATATCAACAAGCCCCTCTCATTCAATGAGTCTAAAGTACAATTGGACTGGTTCAATCACTGTAATGATGATGGATCAGTGATGGTTTTCGACCCCAATTGCGACCATTTGCAAGAGCAGGATCTCTTTGATTGTGCTTTCCATGAAGCTTATGCAAAGCTCAAGATCCCGCATTTCAACAAGGAAGCTGATTTTGGTATTCATGCATTGTAATGCCAACAACTCTTTCCATGTTTGTTAACAAATAAAGTTATTATATATGAAACAATTCATGCTGTATGCTCATCACTACTTGAAAGGAACCTGCAATAATGTTTAATCCTTACAGATCTTTTCATATTCATGATTGTGTTTATGTCTGCTTTCTTGGATCCCCAATTTTATTCATAACACGATCATGTGTTAGATATAAAATTCTACGAGATATCATTTTTTTTCTAGAAAATGAGCTGTTTAGATATAAAATTTGTTGAATTTTATTCTATCCAACCAAAACTAAGGACAATGGAACAGATGTCTCTCTCTCTATATATATATATCTTGTTTTTTAATTTAAAACACTTTTCCAACACAACTTTTAGTGTGTATTAGTATTTAAGTTTTCCCACATTATTTTAAGATAAAAACTCAGGTGCAATTGACTTCACGTGAAGTTGATAGCTGAGAACTGTTAGATGAAAATTTAGTCAAATCAGTCAAATTATCTAACGGCTCTCAACTATCAACTTCACGTGAAGTCCAGTTTTCACCTTATTTTAAATTAATGTCCTCTTTTCATTCTTATCCAATATACGTCAAGCTGCAAAATGATGATAATAATACTACCACTCAGAAATATACTAGCCTCAAATTAAGATATTCCTAAGTGGAGCTGTTGGTGCTTCTGCAAATGAAAAAAAAAATACAAATCGTGTAAATGAAAAAAAAAATACAAATTTTGAGAGATTTCGGTAAACTTTTAGTCCTTCAGAAGGTAAACATATTTGGCGTTGCTAATGCTCTATTCAAATTACTTTGACACTACATTTTATTAAAAATGTAGTCAATTGGATTAATCATGATAGTGATGATGCACCAAGCTTCAAATTGTGACTTGTGAGAGACATAGGCGCGACCTAGCGCACGAGTCTCCCACCCAGTGGTGTTTGACTCTTACTAATTTAGAAGACATTTCTAATATTTAATTAGAGAAATTTTACTTATTCTTTAAATATTGTCTTTTATTTAGCTTTTAAATTTAATATTTTATTATTTTAATTTTTTAATTAACCATATTTTTTATTTTTAAAAATTATTATTATTTTTATTTAATTTATTATTATGCTTGTTACCATAAAACTTGTAACCATTTGCAATACACTGATTTTTCATAAACCACATTGTAAAATTTGTAACTACTTTTCTTGTTATGTTAAATATTTTAGCAACACATTCAAAATTTATGTAAAAAAAATTTATATACGAACTTGAGAACATAAACACATCTAAAACCAAATGAACAAAATAAAGATATCTAAAAATTTATATAAAAAAATTTATATATGAATTTGAAATATAATGAACAACATAAATACATCTAAAATTAAATGAATAATATAAACACATTTAAAATTAGGTATTGGCATATTTAAATTAAGTTAACATTACAAATTCTAAATCAAATAAATGAATACAAAGTAAACAAAAAAAATTACCATCACAAACACATTAAAAAAAAAGAAAAAAACCACATACATACTAATAAATTTCATTAACCAAAAGTTACCTGGAAGCTAATTGACCCTTTGGTTAGTCCTCGTTAATGAGTTGAACGTGTATAAATAATTAAAAATAGAAATAGTAAAATTATATTCTCTCTACGAAAAAAAGGTATTAGAGGTTTTAAGAAGTGACACAGAGGAGGAAGCGGTGACGAGGAGGAGCACGAGGATGAGAGTCGTCGTGGGACGAAGAATATTAAAATTAACAGAATATTTTTTTAAAAGAATATGCAATTAAAGATCTAATTAGATTCTTAATTATAGATATTTTTAATCTGTAAAAAAATATTCAATTAACTCTAATACTTTTTATATTAAGAAGAATCTTATTACAAAACTAAACAGAGTATAAAAATTAAATTGAAAAAAAATAAAATATAATTAAAAATTTAGTAAAAGTATAGAGAGTTTAGTGTAGTAAGATTTTGTGTGTATTTATCTGAAAGATGAGTTTGTTAATAATGAAGAGGCATTGTAAGAGAGCAAGAGGGGCAAGTTGACCTTTGTTTGTGATGAAGGAAGGCATCACCTTTAGTAGTCGAATCCGAGTTTGCATTCCACTCAAACAAGAATCGCATGCTTCATTGGGGGTCAGGTCAAGAATATGGCCAGATTCACGTAAGCATACATATATATGCCAATGTGGTTCACACTATCTATCTACACTACAACCTCTATATCCTTTTTTTTTTCTTATAATTTATTTTTACATGTTGATTCTTCAGCCAATCCAGTTTGTTCCTTTTGCTTTGATATTTATGTTTCCACCAATCTACTTTTCTAGGGTGGCGATACTGTTGCGTCAGCAATTGTTCCTTCTTTTCCTGGTCTTTGCTATCCATCATGTTTTCTTTTGATTCTTTATTTTTCTTCAGAGAACCCCATTAACTTCTCTTTTGCTATCTTTTTACAGGAGATAGTTTAATCCCAAGGAAAAATTATTTAGACAATAAAATTTTTTATTGTTAGTTTTGGCACACAAAATCTCACGATTTTGCCTTTAACGATAAGGATAATAGTCGAAACTCTCTACATTCACTCGTCAAAACGCATCATGCCAAGAAGAGGTATTCACACCCTTATAAAGTATGTTTCGTTTCTCGATGTGAGATCTTACATTTTTATCGGAGATAGTTTAATCCCAACAAAAAGAGTATTTAGACAAAATTTCTTTTTTATATATTTTAACAGTACTGTATATTCAAAGTTATTAAAATTTATCTCATTTTTGAACGTTTCTTACTAATACATAAAAAGTATTGCACATATTATTAATTAAACAAATTTTTATTTTTATTTATTATATTTTATATTAATAGTTCAAATTTAGAGTTTAAAATTTAAAATGTTTTATTTTGTTTTTATTTTTTTATTTTTAATAGCAAGTTAATTTTCAGCGAGTGTGATATTTGTTAACATTTGTCCTAAAAATTAGGTGTTTGTTTTTTATACACAAAAAATATCCATTGAATCATTTATTATGTATTTGTTTATAATATAATGATTAAACTTGTTATAATAAAATTATAATTAAATGCTCTTATAATCAATTTTTTTTATAAATACCAAATTACAAATATATAGATTCATATTATGATTGTTCTTTTGTATTCCCGTTAACATATTATAGACCTATACAATATGCAGGGGTTGTTCATATACTTAAAAACTATTACTAAGAATAAAGTGACAGATCTCATTAGATTACATGCTGATTATGATTATCAATTGAGCTATTCAAACTACTTTATGCAGTTTGATCTGGATAGGAATTTTATGAGAATATAAGCGCACAATTGGTCTTTCTGATTGAATAGATTATTAGAATTGTTCCTTTTGTTTTTTCTTCAGAAATCCATAGACAATATACACTACTATTATTATTTTTAATGTTCCAAACTAGTCTAAACTCTAAAGTGATCCTTGACTCATTAGAAAGATTTCTGTCTGTATTCAAAAATTACATTTCAAACACTGAAAACAACTTGTTGATAGTATTATTACCAAATCAACTTTAACATTTCTAATCAAATGGTTAACAGAGAGCAGTTAATTAGGTTTTTTAAGCATTTAGTCTAGGATATTCAATAAGTTAACCAAGAGAATTAGGTTGAGTTTTAAGAAAGATGTACTTGCACTATATGGTCCGTTTGATTTATGTTTTGATTTTTTATTTTTAAAATTTTGCACAAAAATCTAAAAAGTCAATTAGGTTTTTAAGCATTTAGTCTAGGATATTCAATAAGTTAACCAAGAGAATTAGGTTGAGTTTTAAGAAAGATGTACTTGCACTATATGGTCCGTTTGATTTATGTTTTGATTTTTTATTTTTAAAATTTTGCACAAAAATCTAAAAAGTCAAAAACAAAAAATTTATTTTTTTCAATAATTTTATTTTTATAGAGTAAAGTATTATTTTAGTTTTTAATGTTTAAGATAAATCTTAATTTGGATCCTGATATTTCAAACATTCTATTTCTGTCTCAAAAGGTTTTAATCAGATTTAATATTGTCTTACCGTTAAATTTGACACTAATAGTTAATCGAATGAGTGATGTAGATATTAATAACATTACTAGTTAGTTAATGAGTCATATCTTTTTTCATATGTTAGAAAAATATAACTAAAACTTTATTGTAATATAATACTTTTTCTTCTCAATTTTTTTATACAAAACTCCAAAACCTTACAATCAATCATCAATGCTTTAAAATTAAAGAAAAATTTTTTATATTGATAATTGTTAATGGATTGATTTTATTTACATATTAAAACCGAATGTTGTTAGCTCTTTAATATACGAATTGTTTGTGACAAATTTAATTGCGAAACAACATTAAATTCACTTAATATTTTTTAATTAAAATAAAATATTTAAAAGTCTTTTAAACTGAAATAAAATATTTAAAACGTTAAAAACTAAATTAAAATTCATCTCAAATTTTGGGATCAAAATAACACTTTATTATTATTATTTTTTTTTGTATAACAGGAATTAATTGAGATAAATGGCTTATCCGCTGCTACCATCTTTCATATGGCAGCAAGAGACAAGACCAAAGACTCTTTGGAAGCACCTTCTTTAAAAATAAAAAATAAAAAAATATGGTATGCTTTGGCCTTTGAAGCTCATCCTTTTAGCAAAGTAGCTAGGTCTCAAGGCACTATTTGAGACTTTGATCCATCCATAATTTAATAAGCATATAGTTGCAGATGTTGATGAAACATAAGATTAATGTATTAAATTAAGTAAACATAATCATATCAACCAAAATTGTTTTAAAGTAATCATATCTTTTTCTTTAACACACTATAAAACATTCATAATATAAAAACTTCTTAAAATATAAAGTTGTTTTGCCTTTTCTAATTATGGATTAGGATACTGCATGCAAATATATAATCCTAATCAAATTAAATATAGTGCACACTAATTTCATGGATATAAAAAAATTAGTCACCAAATTAGTTATAGTACGGGAGTGAATCTTTTTTAATGGAAAAAAATGAATGGCGTCCAATATTAAATTTAATCATTTATTATTCTTTTTCATATTTATTTTTGGTTCCACTTATAAAATTAAAGGTGAGAGTCTGAGAGATTACACTTCATTTTCTCAAGTATTAATGTAACACCCTAATATTCAAATTCTTATGCTCGAGTCATAAGTCAGTGATATTACGGTGGTACGACTCTCAGGTGGATTGTAAGGCCCACATCGGTTGGAGAGGGGAACGAAGCATGCCTTATAAGGGTGTGGATACCTCTCCCTAGCATGACGCGTTTTGACGAGTGAGTGTGGGGGGCTTCGGCTAGCATCCCTATCGTCAAAGGCAAAAAACCGTGAGGCCTTGTGTGTCAAAGCGGACAATATCGTGCTAGCGGGTGGTCTGGGCTGTTACAGATGGTATCAGAGCCGGTCCCGAATCGATGTGCCAGCGAGGGCGCTGGGCTCCCTTAGGGGGGTGGATTGTAAGGCCCACATCGGTTGGAGAGGGGAACGAAGCATGCCTTATAAGGGTGTGGATAGGAAAGGATCTATTTTCGTTATGGTATATGTTAGAAATAAGAGAGTAATGTGTACAATGTATTATTGAGTGTGTTAAAAGGTACAATATACAAAAATATATATAGGTGTTAGAAGAATTAAAGCAATAAAAGCATACAATCCTATAATTAATATACAGATATGTTATATAAATATAAATGATACTAATTGATCTAAGTGAATTCTAATTATACTCTAATTAACATCCTCCCTCAAACTCAGGTGAGAGTTAAAGATACCATCTTGAGTTTGGATACTAGAGTTCGAAAACAAATAAGACGATGAGCCTTTGGAAAGGTATCAACAGTTTTATCCAAAGTTCCAACAGCAATGAAGCGAACAGGATCAACAAAGAGACATTGTCAGATAAAGTGACAATCAATCTCAATGTGTTTTGTGCATTCATGAAATCCATCATTATGCGCAATCTAAAAAACATTGCAGTTGTCACAAAAAATATTAGTTGAGGACAACTAAAAAACACCAAAACCTTCAAAAAACCAACGAATCGAGATTAACGGTCATTCTTTTTTTTTTTCTAGTTTGATTATCTATTATGTATTAAGTCATAAAACACAAGGATTTGTCCAAAAAAAATTATGTCACAAAATATAAGAAAAATTTGGAAAAAAAACGTGGTTGTGTGAAATACTGCCCAATTATATACTAACTATAACTCTAATTAGTTTCAATGTCGAATCATTACCCTCAGCATTCCAATTTATTTGTTATGACACGTAATTTGTTGTGACACGTAATTAATGCTGGAGCAGCATCTGTTTTTAATATACATATTCATCAAAACATAGATACGAAAGTATGTGTATAGTGTTTGTTTATTAAGGTAAAAAATTATGAAAGACACAGTCATATATAAGCACTTATTAAAAACATGTATTTTGTGTTTTTTTAAAATGTTGAGACACAAATTTCTAACTTAAGATACTAATTTTTTTTTACAATTTTATCCTTCTACTGTCCTCTGTTGCCTTGGTTTGGAGTTTCGATGGTACCACCTCAACCTCTTCTTGGCAATTCGTCTTCTCTACAGAGAGCGTCTCCCTCCCTTATGTGCCTTTGTTCGTGTTCCTCTTTAAGATTTTTGCAAATGGTGAACAAGTGAATAACTACAGATCTATGGTTCTACTTCTATTCCCCATCTCTACATCTTTGTTGTCTCCTCCTTCCCTCACCTCATTGTCTTACTTGCATCTCATCACTTGTCGTCTTGTAGTATCTGAGTTTGAATTTTTGTTTTATCTTTTATTGAAAAAATAGAATATGTGTATTTTTTTATTTTAGATGAAATTGAAGTTTTTGTTAATTGGGTAATTCACATTAATAAACTAACATTCGTCCAACTTTAAGCAAATTACCCAAAATGAAAAACGTAACATGAATCACCCCAATCACATCTCTATACAAATCAAATGAGGCAAACTAGATTTAGCTCTCTATATAAATTGAAACAGTCGGGTTTGATTTATATATTTTTGTATGCTGTCATAGTAAATCTAATCAATGAAACAGCTAACTTGGCATCAATATTTAGGAATCTGGTTGCCCAGTAGGCCTTATGTTCCAGTTTCACTGGCAAGTGACAGACTTTTCCATACACCAGCTTGTATGGAGAGGTCCCTTTAGGACTCTTGAATGCTGTTCTGTATGTCCACAGAGTATCATCCAAGCTTCTTGCCCAATCCTTTCTCCGGTTAATCACAGTCCGTTCCATGATTCTTTTAAGTTCTCTATTAGAGACTTCAGCTTGCCCATTTGTCTGTGGATGATATGGAGTTGCCACCCTGTGGCTAACTCCATATCAGACCATAGTAGAGTAAAGCTGTTTATTGCATAAATGAGTGCCCCCATCACTAATTAGTACTATTGGGACACCAAATCTGCTGAAGATGTGTTTCTGAAGAAATTTTAGCACTGTCTTAGTATCATTAGTGGGTGTTGCAATAGCTTCCACCCACTTGGATACATAATCCACTGCCACCAGAATGTAAGTGTTTGAGTATGATGGTGGGAAAGGCCCTATGAAGTCATAGTAAATCTAATCAACTTGTTTCGATTTATGCATGCATGCATGCTATCCTAGTAAATCTAAGCACTCTGTTTCGATTTAGCCATGCACGTGAGTTCCTGAACTAGACACTCCACCACCCCATGTTAGTGAAGACAATGAGAAACCTTCTACAACTCTCTACACTCAGTCCTTATAGCTGAGTTAGTTATGACAGCTCAGCACCATTCAGTTAGACTTTAGCTCAACACCTAACCAACTTGTAATCACTCATCTCACCCTTTACTAACCATATATAAAATTTACTGTAACAAACAGAGAACTTACTTTCCCTTTCACTTCTTCAATGGATTCCCAATTTCACTTTTCTCTGCTCTAATCTCTCTTCCTTCTCGTTAAATCAACTTTAAGGCTTCTGGTACCTTTCATGGTATCAGAGCTAAAGTTCTGATCTATGGATCACCACACTCCTTCCGCTACATTAACTCAAGCAGCACAACAAGCTTCAATGGCATCAATCGCAAACTTCCCAGCCACAATCAAACTGGATGAAGACAATTTCAAAGTGTGGAAGCGTCAGGCTCTTGCATGTGTCAAAGCAAACAAATTATAGAGTCACATCACTACAAATTCAATTCCAAGCAAATTTAATTCAGAACAAGATCAAATTGAAGGAAAAATCTCACAAGAGTTTGAAGCTTGGGAGCAACGTGATGAGTGTTTGGTCGCGTGGATGCTCTCTGCCATGAACGAAGTCTTCGTGAACAAAGTTGTTGAATATGACTATGTGCACGAAATCTGGGCGTCACTGGAAAAATATTTCACAGCCAGGCAGAAATCGAAGGTACGAATGTTAAAGGCACAACTAAAGATGATCAAGAAACAAGGTACAACAGTAATCGAATACATAGCCAAAATTAACAAGATAACCAATTCTGTATTTGCGCTCAGTGCTCCACTTTCAAAAGAGGAACATTTTGATTTTGTGCTAGGAGGATTAGATGAAGAATTTAGTGCATTTCTTACCATGGTAAATTCAAGAATTGACTCGATGACTGTTAGTGAGCTGGAATCCCAGCTTCTTGCACAAGAAGAGGTAAATGAAAGATTTAGAAAACCAAATCTCACCATGGTGCATGCAAATCTAGCTAAAAAAGATTCTGGATCAAGCAAAGCAAGTAGTGAATTCACAGCAGCAAAAGAGTCCTATGAAGGCTACTATACAAGAGGATAATCGGGAAGACGAGGCAGAGGATGAAACTCCAGAGGAGGCAGATCTTGGTGGTCAGGAAGCAAACCCCAGTGTCAACTCTATGGAAGAATTGGCTACACAGTCTGGCAATGCTTTCACCGATTCAATCAGCACTATCAAAATCCCCAACTTCACAACCCTAATGGTGGCCCTCCACCACCAAACAGTGTGTTCCACCAGCAAACTCCTCATGCTCACCCACAACCCCTATATCAACAAAATCAACAATCAACTACTAGCACTCAGAATCCTCCTCCTCAAGCACTGCTCACCTCAAACAGTTTTGACAATGGCTGGTACCCTGACTCTGGAGCATCTCATCATCTCACATTCAATCAAATAAACCTACTCAGCAGCTCAGAATACCAGGGACCTGAACAAGTGTTTGGAGGTAATAAAAAAGGTATGAGTATTGCTAATATTGGGAGATCTATCATGCATGCATCTATGTCAAACCGATTTTTCAAACTCCAGAACTTGCTTCATGTACCTACCATTTCAAAAAATTTAATAAGTGTCTCAAAATTTGCACTAGACAATGGTGTGTTCTTTGAGTTTTGGCCTTATGTGTGTTCTGTTAAATGTCAGGAGTCCAAGAGAATTCTACTCCAAGGCAAACTTAAAAATGGACTGTATAGGTTCACTGACATCCAGATACTAAGTCATATCTGGAAGCCAAATAAAGCACAAGCTTCTGATGCTAAACAAGAAAAGAAAATAAATGCAAACACTATCACTATGGATAAGAGAGCACAGAATGAAAGTAAAAGAGCAACAAACAACAACAATGAGAAAAGAAAAAGTGAAATAGAGGAAGGAACAGATAGAAGAATATCAAATTGTAGTAATAGTATAGAGAGGAGTAACCACAACACCACACACCAAGTTGCCAATACAAGTAACTTGTGTAATAATACAATTAGGAATGTTGATGTTGATACAAGCAGCTTGTGTGATAAAGTAGTAAATTCTAGTATACCTGAACAATCTGATGTAGTACATCTTGATGCACCTATATAACTTGTACCTTTTTCTTTCTTTAATTCAAATAAATTTGCTGCTGATATGACTGTTGCTGATTACCATAGCCCTGCTCACTCCAATTGTGATAGTTTTGTCCGTTCTCCTTGTGATATTCCTAATAAATCTGCTGTTGTGGCTGTAACTGAAAGAACTACACCTAAACCTACTGCTGCTGCTTGTGCATTTCTCATAAATTCCACTTCCAATAATGCTACTGATAGCCTTGATGATGTTACTAATGATCCTCCCCCCAACCTATTGCACCCTTCCACCACAGCTAGTCCCTATAACCAAAATACAAAAATCCCAACTAACACTAATGATCTTCCCCCCAACCTGCTGCACCCTTCCACCACAGCCAGTTCCCATAACCAAAACACAAAAATCCCAACTAACACCCTTAGCCCCTTTGACCCTTTGAACTATGGCACATAAGATTTGGTCATCCCTCCTAAAGAATCACCAAAACTGTCCTAACCAAACACAACATTCCCTTTTCTCTTTCACTGTAGTTTAGATCAGCTGCGAAGGACGGAGAGACAACCAACATCGTCTCAGGCGCAATCACAGTCACGGATGAGGAGGCACCACTAGGCCTCGAACTAGAACAGGCTGCCGTTGCTGGAGCTTGGGGATTCCGGTTCGAACCACCTGAGCTGGAGACCACATCTACAAGTTTGGCCAACAACTCAGGGCTCCTGACCTAAGTAAACTGCCGACGACAATGGAATAGAACTTCCAAATCTTTGTCGCTCCCTGTGACGAATGAATCGTACTTCACGTCATCTTGCAAAACTGAAATCGGAATTCTATAGAATAATTTTTCAACCCGTTTCACGCCTTGTAACCCCAGTTTTTGGATTATAGAATTCAGGAACTCAATGAAACTCATTGAAGGTTTCAAAAAATATTAAAAGGATCCTTATCAGTAAAATTAATTCCAAAATGTATTTTTTTCTTAATCAACCCTCCATAGTGTACTAATAATAGAAAACTATTCTCACTAGCCATTGTATTTTACTCTCATACAGAATTGATATTCATTCATATTTATATAGGTTGGCCTCACAGTAAATCTAACCAATCCCATTCGAATTATATATGGACAATACCAAGTGTAAATCGAAACAGGTTGTTTCAAATTACTTTAGGCTCACGTGCATGGCTAAATCGAAACAGGGTGCTTAGATTTACTAGGATAGCATGTATGCATGCATAAATTGAAACAGGTTTATTAGATTTACTAGGACAACATGCAAAAATGTATAAATCAAATCAGACTGTTTCGATTTATATAGAATTCCAAATCTAGTCTAGCTCATTCAATTTGTATAGAGATGCGACTAGAGTGATTTATATTATGTTTTTTATTTTTTATTAATGTGAATTACTCTTGTTAATTTTATATCTGATGAATTTAATTTAAATTTGTGTAAAAATAGAAATTGATGCTTTTGAATCATTCCAAAGATTACATTGCTATGGATTTAATTTTATTATTATACATATTGAATTTTAGTTTGAATCAGAATTTTGTAGTTTCTTAGTTTGGTTAAAAAATGGTGATAGTTTTCAATAATTTAAAAAAAAGAATGAAAAAGGTAGAAACAATGTTAAATTATAAGAATATAAAAAAATGACTGAATTAGATACCTTATACTTATAAAGCATATATGTGGAATAATTAATTTCAATAAATGCTTTATTGAATAATAGTTAAATTATATTATAAATATGAATGGAATAATAATTATTTAGTAACAAAAATATTTTAAATAAATAATACATGGTTTAGAAATCAATTATTATTATTACGATGCAAAATTAATTATAAATAAATTTTCAAAAGAATGATAAAATAAATAATAAATAAATTGTAATATATGAGAATAAACTTTTGTAATTAAAATATCTTAATTCAATATTAATTAAAATTTTAAATTAATATAATTTATAATATAAAAATATATAAAAGAGTATATTTTTTATTTTACAATTTTGTGACATAATAAATAATAAAATATTAATATATATGAAAACATTGAATTAAGAAAATTCAATATTTATTTATTGAGCTTTAGAAATAGAATTAAATGATTTATTGTTTAAATTTTTTCCATTATATTTGGGCTTTTTAGTAATTTTTTGCTCAAAAAATTATTTTTATTAGAACAAATTAAATGGAACATTAGATATTCTAAATTATTATTGGAATATTTTAACTTTTGGGAGAACTTATTCCCCAGAGCTTTATTATCCCAAGCACCCTTCTGCGAATTCAAGTCGCACAAAATAATAAATTTTAGGCCCAACATTGCCACCGAACTTCTCATTAAGGATTTAAGTATGGATTAATCACACTCAGGATAAGTTAGATAGATTCATAAGTAAATTTTTTAATTTTTAATTTATAAAAAATTATAACATTAATATTTGATATAATTTTTTAAAATTTTATTTAAGTATTTATAAAAAAATTAAAAAATTAAATACAAAATATAAATATTTATAATTTAAATTATTTTTAAAAAAAATTAATTAAACTATTTACGCAAATTGAGAATTAATCACCTGTATATTTATTGAACAGGACGCAGAGATGATCTCAGATGTCTTGATTTGACTCCATGATTAGGGGGGTTGGAAGTAGAGGTGGCAAATGGACTTAAATCCGTCGAGTCGGTCCACGTAATCTGTTAAAAAAAGCAGGTCGGACCAGAAAATTGAGACCGCCACACATCAAAAGTCCGCCTAACCCGCATCGCTTAGACCACGGTTTTGGCGGGGCGGGACGGGCTTCCTCGGGTTTAAGTTTTTTTGAAGATGTTCTAATTTAGTGTTTTGGATTATGTTTTATGTTTGATTTATTTTGTTCTAAACTTGTAGATGTTTAATTATATATTTTAGATAATATGTATTTTACTTTGGACAATGTTGGTTTTATTATTTTGTTTCAAAAAGCTTAGTTTATGATTATATTTATTACATATTTATAATTATAAAGACTTTAATGTTTGTTAGTTTAGAAATTATAATTTTTTATATCTTTAAAAATTATAAATTTATTAAAATAGTTGCAAAATTATATATTATTTAATTTTTTTGGTAATTTATATTATTTAATACTTATAATAAAAAAATATATATAAAAAAGAGATTTGGCGGGCTTGGCCCATCAGCCCGCTGTTAGGCAGAGCGGAGTGAGATTTTAGGACTGCTTCATTAGGTGGGGCGGAGCGTGCCAATCCGCCAAAGAGCGAGCTTTTGGCGGGGCGGGACGGGCTTCCCCACTTGTCACCCCTAGTTGAAAGTGAGCCGAGTTAAACCAAGTTCAAGCTCGGCTCACGAAAATTGAGCTTGGCTCGCGACTCAACTCATTAACAATCGAGCCTATTTTTTAAGTTCAAGTTCGGCTCACTAAAAGCTCACGAGCTAGCTTGAGCTCACGAACTGGCTCAAATAATAAGAAGTTAATCTATAATTCTATATCAATAAATTATAACTTATATATTTTAAAAACTATTTAAAAAATCAATTTTATATATTATTTATCTATCAATAAATTATAAATTTTTTATTTATATCTTACATCAAAATTATATATAAAAAATAAATATAAAATTTTAAATAATTAAGATCTACTATTTCATATGTATATACATAATATTAAAAGTACAAACTAAATGTATATATAATATTAAGTTTGTAATAAATTTTGCCTGACAAATACTTTTTAATCATTTATTTATTTCATTTTTCAAGATAATAAAATTAATTATTCTTCTAATATTTTTATACCATATTTCATTATTTTGTTAGTTAGTACTAAAATTCATTCATAAAAAATAATATATTTTTTAAATTTATTTTCAAAAAAATTTATTAGTCATATTAATTTCAAAAGAATATAAACACAAATTAAATTAATTCATTCGTTAGTTAAATAATAACGTATTATGTTAAGTATCAAATAATATGATATAGTAAATTAATATCACATCATAAAATAATTGTTTATTGGATAATAATAATAATAATTAAAAAATAATATTATTATTATGTAATTTAGATGAGATTAAACCAATTTTAAAAAGTTGATTCGAAATTAATTTTATTTGAATTGTTCTGAATTTAAAATTCTAATTAATAGAATTATAGAAAGAAGTGTGCGTTTTAGTCCTTAGAAATTTTCAAAATTGCTGAAAGGCTTTTTTTTTTTTGTCTAGGGTGATAGCTCGATAGGCTTAATGTATCAAAGCCCTCCTTTTCTAAACGTTAAGCCCAATAGCTATGTTTTTGGTAGGTCGCCTTCTTTTCTTTTGGCAGCACTTAACCATGCATATGGATCATGACCATTGACAAAAACATAAAATCATGGACATGGATAATAATATCAAACTTTAATTAAGTTAGGTTGGTTTAGTGGTTAGTTCATTATTCTGCTTAAATAAGTATCAAAAATTTAAATCCAGCTTTGGTTATATAGTAATTTATTGACTAATGACAAATTCTTAAATGGAGCTTTGATTTGTGACGAATTAATACTTATTCTGCCATACGGAAATAAAAAAAATATATTATGATATTATAAACTTTATGGTTAAGGGTTATCTACTCTAACCCACTTGTCTGAAAAATATTTTATTTAAAATTTCTTTAAAATTAATTTAGATGTTTACAAATTTAAAATTATCCCTTAATATTTAATAGAATTCAATTTTACTATTATGTTAAATCTTTGATGGTTTATACTTGGTAAAAAAAAAAAAAAAATTCGTCTTCTATCCTTAGTTCTCTAATCATCACGTACCCTTTTATCCATTGTCTTTCATTACGACGACTATCTCCTGAGTCCTGTCAAATTGTTAGTTATTATCATAATTATAATTGAATGTAGAAAAGACTATTAACACTTGTTAAAAACACAAACAATAAAATTTCCTTATCTAAGAAGATAACATTTTGAAACTTCCAATGATAATAAATGTAGCTAATTTTATTCTATTTATAAAACTATTTTTTTTTATCATTTCGTGACAAATATCTTTAAAAAAATCCTTTATAAAAACAGTTCATCAAAATTCAAAAGAAAAAATATAGGGTACTAATATATTATCTGTCAACTTATTGCCAATAATAATTAATTATTATATTTTAAACACATATATAAAGAGACACAACTAGAAAATATATCTATAAAAACACTTCTATTAAACACATCTATAAAAAAGACATTTTTATTAGATATATCCAAAAAAACACTTCCATTAAATACAATTATAAATAAAAATTAACAAAAATTCACAGAAATACTATTGGTAACGTAGCGGAAATAAAATTAAAAAATATAGGCTCTATCTAAATCCTAGTCTAAATGCTAAAGCCTATTATGCTATTGCAACACCAATATTATTCTTTGGCTCATTCTACAATTGAATAGTGATTTTCATTCTATAAGTTAACACCAAATTCTACTCAATTTGTAATTTTGTATAAGGACGTTTCATAATTAATAAACATATAAAATACATACATATACATCTCAAGAAATGAATAATAAAGGGTATATACTATATATATTTGACAAGAACATCATTATCAACACAAGTATTGAATAGTGATCGGTGACATTTCATGGTGGAGTGGCGACAACATTGACAGCACCGCAATTACAAGGGTGTTACCACCAAAATAATAAAAAAAGATATAAATTTCAGGAGATGAGCGTGACAAGTGGGTTATATAATGTCGATTTGTGAGACCTTGTGTTAATTTCAAACTGGGGCACTAAAAATATTTGGCTATTTAGTCTCCCATGATGATGATGTCACCTCTAGCTACTAGCTGATGGTACCCTATACAATTAAGACAAACAAAACCAATCTCATGCTTCCACAGCCATTAGCCAATCTTTCCTTAACAACTTGTTATATGAAAAATGAAAACAAATATATTATTTAGTTTAATCGTGCTTCATCAACTAAAACAATCTTCGGTCCCTTAATTATCTCTAATAGTTTTGGAAGACTTCTTGAATTTTCTTTTCCTGTACTTCATGTCAAATTATATTATTTTTTTAAATAATTTCATTTTCTATTTATCTTACCAAAACCAATCTCGTTAAAACCTTTTTTTAGAAGATATTAATGTTATAGTTATACCTATTAAAATTATATTCAATCATATTACCTGTAAAAAAAAAAAAAGTCAATTATCAAATCAATCATTTGTATAGAATATTATTATGGCGTAACACAGCAACTGAAAATTCTCCTACCAATCTAACAACGGAAGATTATAAATGATGGGAACAAGAGCTCTTAAAAATATTTTCTAATCCTGATCCTTGTATTTCCTAAATTCAAACTAACTTTATCATTCCAAGACGACAGTTGATTGGTGGTTTTCCATTCTATCCTTCAAATCCCACTCTGAATAGTTTTAGACCACAATAAATGCATATTAAAATACAAAAATTGCATTAAAAATAAGTTTATATATATATATAATAATTGATTTTTTGTGTGTAACTAGTATTTTTGAGAAACATTTTATATCACATTTTGTAAATAGAAGAATCTCACACCTAACATTACTCAAATTTTGGCAGAGATCAATATATGGTTTTGTAAATCAACGGGGATCACAATAAAATTGACAATGAATTTGCTTGCATGTCAAGGTATGTAGAAACAACAAAGAGAAACCAATCCTCGCTTTTTATATTCACAAAATTGTGCATGCGCATCATTGGAAAGAGAACAAGAGTTTGGAAATAGAACCATTTTTTTTTTCTGAATTACAACAGAAAAAACACAAAGCTTATTACATAATTACGCTACGGCTACAAATTGCATAGAAAATTTGAAGGGGGAAAACCATCTAAGCTAAAAAGAACAAGACAACCAACTTAGAAACAGAGACTTTCAAAAGGATTCCAAAAAAGAAAAGTTGTTGTTATATACAGATATCTAATTGTCTTCATCTTTAACATATGCTGCTGGATCCAAAGGTATAACAGTATCTGGAAAATCTTTTCTCGGTCCGGCAAGGGAGTAGTATGCAAGAATGTGAGCTGGATGCTCGACCTCAGCATTGTCATTCAAGGCCACACGCCTCGAAGGGATCAACTCGATGTTCCAAAATGGTCTAGCCATTGCCAGAAGATCACGCCCCGAACGAGACGCTCCATAGCCTTGCACCCAAAGGTACCTCAGAGAAGTCAACCGTGTCGCTGCAACAGCCAATGCATACTCACTGAAAAATGAACACCCTCTCATCTCAAGCTTCTGAAGGCTTGGACAACCCTTTGAGAACTCCAAGAGTCCTCTATCGGTTTCACCAACGTAGCCGAGTAACATCCATCTGACATTCGGGCTATATTGCCCTATGTAACCGAGCCCCACGTCAGTGAGGCCACCTGGTCTAAGGTACAATGCGAATCTTCTCAGTCTGTTGCAACCTCTTAGCAGTGCCCTCACCCCATTGTCAAGGGGCAAATCAGTGATCTTCTCCTCCCGGTCGAGCAAGACGAGGCGAAAATCGCAGAGGTTTCTGAGGTGGGTGCCTATGTGTTCCAAACACGCGTTTGTGATGTCGGATACATAAACGGCCATGTATTCAAGTTCGGGGCAGCCTTGTGACAGAGCAGTTAGTCCTCTCTGGGAAACTACGCCTGCTTCTTCAGCCATTCCTTGATCATCGTCACCTCTTTCGATTCTTAGCCTTTTTAGCTTCTTGCAACTGCTGGCAAGTACTTCTAATCCTCTGTCCCCAATTACATTCCTTGACTGCCCATAAAGGAAAAATTATAGGCTCATAAAATGAAGATTTCAATTATAAACCTGTTACTAAACTATAACAAATAATAACGCCATTATTGCCATCTTCAAAGGATTAACTTTCTTTTTTGTTTCTTTTTAGTTGCAAAAATACCATCTTATGTTTATCCTGTTTCGTATTTTCAAGATTTTATGAAGAAAAATAGTGAAAATCAAATCTTAACATAGTCCTGAAAGAAGTGAACATGGTCAAAATACAATGATAAATTTTGTAATTAATATTGCAAACAGGGTACAGGAATTTGGTTATTGTCGTTGCAAGAATAAAGATTAGACAGAGTCCATAAGATCAAACCATGCTCATTAAGCAATATATAAAAATACTTGTAATTTGTAAATGACTATGCTTCCTAATAGACTTACACAAGACAGCTAAATTTAGAAGCTTAGACTAAAAGAAATTATAAGAACAAAGATGAAAACGGTCATTGCAAGGATTTGAGGTGCTAACAAAACTTGAAACAAAAAGGTTCTGGAAACTAACCTCTAAGACTTCCAAGTTGGGGCACCTTTGAATTAAATTACAGTGATCCTCTGTGTCCAGCAATGCATATAGAAGGTCCAATTTCTTGAGTAGTCTGGCGTAAGGGAACACAATCGGCAATTCATCACTTCCAATGTATGTCAAACCCAATCGGCTTAACCTTGCTGGCAACACCACGGCATTGTACCTCTCCGGTGGCTCATTGTAGGTGCCCCCTGAGAATTCTTCGAGTGACGATGCATATCTGAAGAAGTCGACAAGGTCCATGATTTCAGAATCAGTAATCTTCACAGAGGCTAAGTTGGGGCAGTTTCTGGCTATGAGCTCAAGGTCCTGAATCCTAACATGGTTGTTAATATCCGTCAAGTAATAATTGAGGGACTCAAGAACTGTGTTGTTTAGAGCAAGCTGATGGAGCCATTCACCATCGTTCTCAACCACCGCACTTTCCTCCAAAAACAAGATTCTCAAATTCCTGCCATAAATTATTAATTCACAATCAGAACTGCATTAATCAAAAAGTTTGTAGATCAGCAAATTGGAAAAATATCATATCTAAGATTCTTAGTATGGAAATGACAGACTTATAAAACTTCTACATGACTTGAAAATTTTGAACATTATATATACAATTTCCCATTCAATGCTCAACTTGCATACCATTTTGACACATAGATGGAGAGACAAAGACTAGCCTTTCAACATTTTTCATGGATAAAACAAAGTAAACTAAAGCTTTATACCAGCACAAAAATTTAACCAGTAATTAAGGGCAGAAACACGTTTAATAAGAAAATAAAAAAGAAAAGAAAGTAAAAAAAAAAAAAAAGGCTGTAAAGTGAGTGTGGGGAAAAAATGAGGGACAAAAGTGATTACAGTAAGTCAGAAAATTAATCAGTTACAAAACAATTACACATTTTATAATACTGATATGGAAGTTGATTTATATTAACTCAATCATTTACTAAATTCTCTCGCTGACTTGGACATTTACATAGATACGTATCACGTCATAAGATCTTACACAAACCAGTGTTGTAAGAAAAAATATTTATACTATATACAACCGAGAAGACTAATTCAAAATCAAAATCATACAAGACGGCCTCCAACACTTAGAGATGATAGAAAAAGACAAAGGGATCAAGTAAGTTAGTTTTTTATTTATTAAAATGAAACGTAAGGTATCACGCAATGTCATATCTAAGAATTCAAATGATGAATCACTAAATTTATGAGGAAATTCCATCTTCTTTACCCCCCCCCCCCCCCCCCCCCCCCCCAAAAAAAAATCATGAATGATGATTCACTAAACTTATGTATAGATTAACGGGATTGGACCTCCAACAATTTAATCTCTTGGCAAATTATCAAGGTTCACTAAAGTAATTTGCAGAGACATATATCATCAAGACTAGAACCGAATTTCAAAGGCAATGTATGTCTACCACAAGATGAGCCCGTACATAATCATTATCTAAACCATATTCATCAGAAATGGAAAATGTAATGTAGTGAAGTGGGGCACTATTACAAAGAATAGGACAATAAAAAGAAACAATACTAATTCCAAGTGCAACATAACATAACAGTTTCCAATTAGAAGAAGAGTTAAACAAAAAGTTATTTCCTTTTAAACTATTACATTCATGCAATTATTATAATATAAAATAAAATTAGTACTACTTTTTCCTTGTTTAGTTCCTTAATCCAGACACTCCTTAATAGAAAGTTAGAGAGATTAAAAAAACTGCATTCATTAACAGTAAACATTAAATGAAGCTCAAATCATCAAAACCAGTCCACAAACCACAAGTGGCAGTTACCATAATTTTCTTTATTAAGAACAAAATTAAATTAAAGAAAAGGATTAATTAGATAGTTAGTTAGTTATTACCTGCAAAATCTGCCAATATAATAGAGTCCATCAGTGGAGAAGCCAGAACACTTATCAAGCTTAAGAGCTTGAAGAACATGGCCTCTGGAACGAGCAAGAAGCTCAAGATCCATATCCCTAACGATCATTCGTCGAAAGTGAAGGCTCTTAAGGCAATCGAAGTAGTGAGAGATCTCTTTAACCCAAGGAGTAACGAAACCGCCCCAATCCTCAGGTATCAGGTTGAACATGGCGGCGCGTGGCTTTCCTTTGAGCTTCAGGGACTCCAAGTGGGGGAAGCGGCGGCGGAGCCTGTCCGGTGACGTGGTGTAGCAGAGCGCGATGGTCACGTGCTTCCGAGTCAGTGAGTCCAGCTCGTACCACCGCCGGCACACCTGCGACACGGCGTCGCGGTCCTTCGGGTCGTGGATGTACGGCATCACTATGTCCAACACCACGTCCGACAGCCTCGTACTTATCATCGCCTCCATCCTCTTCTTGTTGCTCCCTCCGCCGCCGCCGCCGCCGTCTTCCTCCATCGACGCCATCAAGCGTGGACGGCCAATTTTCTAACGTGTTGGAAGATCTCGACTTATTGGATGCAGATCGGTGTCGGGTGGAAAGAAATTAAAAACAAAAAAAAAAAACAAAAAACAAAAAGCTCTGGGGATTCACACGATTTTTCTATTCTGTTCTTTTTTTTTTAATTTAATGCTTTGGTTGTGTTATTGAGCTACGGGGGAGGTTGAAACAGTTGAAACTTAAACCTCTTGAGAAGGTGAAGTTGACACGTGGTGAAGCGTGGAAGCGTGGGAATGGAGCGCCGCAAAAATGGGTTTAGGACGTGGAAGGAGGAGGAGAGATAATGAAAGGGTGAGTTTTTAGGGTTGAAGAAGAGGAAAGGGGACGAGGCGGGGAATCGGAGAAGAAGATATTGGAGAAGGGACGGTGGAGATTGAGAGTTGGGATGTTGTCTGACAATGGAGAGGGGATTAGATCGGAGGTTGAGAAGGAAAAGAAGGAAGGGATTAGTGAAGTGAGTGGTACAGTACATTTATTAGGTAACAAATTTGGGATATCGAAGGATTTAACGGAGTGAGGTGAGAGATAAAAGCCCAAGGAAAATTTGGAGTACTGCGTAAACACAATAACGACAAATATCCCAACTCCCACCTTCTAACTTCTAGCAACAACACTTAACTCCCTCTGTAAAACTAACACCCTATCTATGTAATCATCTAGAAGACTTGTAATTAGTTAGTTTTATCGGCTATGGTGAATCATCATGTGTGCTAAGCTACATTCTTCTTCTATTATTATTATTATTATTATTATTATTATTATTATTATTATTATTATATTAAGATGATGTTATTTTGGTTTAATTCTTATTTGTTGTTAATATAAAGAAATATTTTTAATTGTGTATTATTAAATTTATTATCTCTTTTTTTGAATTATTTTATTTAATATTTTTTTTTCTGTCTAATTAGTACTATTTCACAGTTTTTTTGAAACTTTTTTAGTATTATAAAATAATTGACAAATTTAGACGAAGAAATATTTTATAACACTAATATAGTTTGACAATTACAAATATTTAAATACATTTTTTAATATATATACTAAAAGTAACATTGTATCAAGACAATTAGGGATGCACATGGATCGGATAATATCCGTATATCCGCGGTAATTATCCGCATCCGATCCGAATTTTACGGATATTATCCAATTCGCACTGTGGTAGGATCGGATTGCGGATTTGGCAGTGATTCGCATATTCGCATGTCTCATATAAATAGCAAAGTTTATGATATCTTGTTTTTTATTTTTTATGTTCTACTTCAATTTAGAATAATTAGACTTAAATCTTGTATTATTATTATTTTTTTTATTTTATTCAAAAAAATTTTTACTGATAATATTTTAGGAGTAAATAAATTTAAACAAGTAAAAAATAGATTTTTTGGACTTTTTTTGTAAAAACAGCCAAACAGAGCCTTAAAATAATTTTTTTTTCAATTATGCGGATATACCCGATATCCGATCTGATACGCAAATATGCGAATTGGATCGGATCGGATCCAACCTGAAAATCTATGACTATCATATTCGATCCGATTTGATGAGTACAATACAGATCGGATAGAATTATAGGTAATATCTAATTCGATCCGATCCGTATGCAGCGCTAAAAACAATGTGTTTACCACTATAGTTTGATATATATCTACATAATAATTTTAATAGTTTTATATATGTGCACCTAAAAATTCTTGTTCCTATTGGACCATTTGTATCTACATACATTAAGATCCGGATTCACAATAATTCAAGAATATCTATTTTTCCAAAGGGAAAAAAAATTCTTATTTATATGTAAACACAACAAATAATTATATATTAATATAAAACTCTTTTAAATATTACACCAGAACTAAATTTTCCTTTCTAATTTTCAAGGATTAGATTGTTCCTATATATATATATATATATATATATATATATATATTACTTTTTTCTTTAAGATATTTTAATGTTTAAAGTTTAAACATTATTTTCTTTCAAATCTCATCATAGTACAATCTTTTTTTAATGCTTTTGAATCATTAAACACCTAAACATTTATCATGGAAGGAAAATTAACCACTACAAAACCCCAATTCCATTCTAATCAATAATTGCGGGGTTTCCAAATTCAAGCCTTGCTATTTGCGGTCATATTCCCTCGTCGTATATATATAAAATAAAAACTTCTTCATCCCTGTATATAATATTCCTAATTTTTACAATTGGACTCCATACTTAGGATAATATTTATATGTCTCTCCATCTAATAAGTCCATCCTTTTGGAATCTAATTCATTCTCAAATCTCCTAATCCTCAAATCCCAAGTTAATACTAACCACAATAGGGCGTATCTTTAGATGCTATTAAATGTTAAAAAACTTAATAAAAAATAATCATTTATAAATTTTAATGTAAATAAAAATACTAAAAAATTTAAAAACATATATTTTTAAAAAGGCTACAATTCTTATATTTTTAAAAAAACAATATTTTAAAATTAAGGACAGATATTTTTAAATAATAAATAAATAAATAAATATTTTTATATTGTTGTATCCAAACATAGTTGATAGATAAAAAAAATACTTTTATATGAAATATCTAAATATAAAAAAAATTTAATTTTTTTAAAAATAAAATTATGTTAAAAAGAATTAAAAAAGAAACCCACCCAAATACGTTCAGCAACTTGTTTATTACACCATTTTCCCTTTTTTTTAATATTTTGGTTTGATACACTATTAGAAGTGCTGGGTAAAATTACAAAATTGGATTAAATTAAACAACTTTTGACATTTTATGAGTGGAATGTAACTTTAATTTTGATTCTTAAAAAAAACTCATTGTTAAAATATAAAATTAATTGATACATTAATATTATAAAATAATTTAAATTAATTATTATCAGCTAATTAACTAGATTAATTTACATAATTTTAAGTGTGATGCATGAATATGTATTAGACGCTTATAATTTATTTTTACACCGACAAATATATAAAAAATATTATTATAATAAGAATGAATTAGTCGTTCATATTTCTTAAGTAGTTTTTCAAAAATAATTTTCAAAATTATAACAATTTGATCAATAAAATAAAAATAAATTTTAATAATCATAAGTTGCAACAATTATATTTAATAACATTACTTTTAAAATTTAAAATGAATTTACTAAATATAAATGTAATAAAAGTGTAAGAATACAAACTTAATTTAGAAAGATCTCATAGATACTTTTAAAATAATACTTCTAAAAATATTTTAATTTTAAAAAACTAAATTTTAAAAATATTTCATAAACACTACTTTTAATTTTTAAAAACTAAAACTAAAAATACAAATACATAATTTATTTATATCTTTAAAAATACAAACGTATTTCAATAAATTTTTCCGAATCCACTTGCATATACATTTAAAACTATCCATTCAAATAAGAATTAGTTTTAGAAATCATTTTCATAAACTGGAAGATACCATATATAGCTACCATGAAAAGGATCGTTGGAAGGGAAGAGGATATTTTAAAGAGGAATAGTTGAGGATTTCAAGGCTCTTCTGATAAAAGATACCGAACTGAAACAAACTGAAATTGAACAAAATGATTACACTCAGTGGTGGCAAGATGATTAGATTTATCCACCATATGTTGAGAAGGGTACCTGGTTCATCCTCTTGAGAAAATTACTAAAAGAGGTTATCTTTGGCCAGAAAAAACAGAAAGAGAAACAAATATTTTGATTGGCACATGTGCCAAATAGTAATTAGGCCCAACAACCATTAATATATTTATCTTATTTTAAATATATATATAGAGATAAATACCAAATTCATATCTAAAGGATTTTGACACTTATAAAATAGTACATAATCTTTGTTATTAACAAAATAATTCCTAAAAGATTTTAAAATTTAAAAAAAGTAATCAACCATCAATTGAATTAACTGGAATTACGATTTAACAACGATGTGTCAGTTAATAATTATCATAATTATAAAAATTATTCATTTTTAATTTATATAATTTTAAAAACATCTCAATTTCCAATTTTTTTAAAATTTCAATCTATTTTTTCTCTTCTTATATCTCACTACCACCGTCTCCTACACCAATCCCCACTACTATTAATTCTATCCCTAAATTACATTCACCTTTTTCTTTGTTTCTCTCTTCTTCACAATCTTTCTCTTTCTCATCTCACGTTACTCTAAACTCTTTTCTATAATCCAGCATTTACACGGTTCAATTATAATAATAAGTCATCAACAACAACAACATTTACAAAGTTCAACAACAACCATATGTATTTTTTTTAAATAAAAAAACAGATATAAAGATAGAAAAAAGAGAAATAGAGAAAAAAAGAGAAGGACAACTAAGAAAGAAAAAAAACACAGAGTGGTGGGATAGATGAGAAAATAGAAGAGAGAAAAAAATTAAAGGAGAAAAAGAGAGTTCACTAGAGAAGAAGAAGAAGGAACTTGTGGGTGATAGAACTGAAAGTTGAATCTTGTGGCTTCATATCCATGGGAGGAGGAGGAGGAGGAGGAAGAAGAGGAGAAGTAGTAGCTATAGCTGATGAATCTTGCAGTCAAAAGAATAGAGGCTTAAACTTTAGTCTCCAAACCCGCACCTTCTCACTTGGATCTTTTGATTTCATTCTTTATTCTCTTACACGATTGTAAATGTTGTCAGCACTAAAAAAAAGAGTTCAGAATGAGGTGAGAAAGAAGAAGATTGTGAAGAAGAAAGAGATAAAGAGAGAGGTGAATGTGATTTGCGGATGGAATTAATGAGAGTGTTGGGTGGTGCAAGAGGTGGTGGTAGTAAGGTAGAATAAGAGAAAAAAGGGATTATGATTTAGAAAATTGAATTGGGGTATTTTTAAGATTATAAAATACATTTGTAATTATGATAATTGTTAACTGACACGTCACTCTTAAACCGTAACTCCATGTAACTCAATTGATGGATGGTCACTTTTGTCAAATTTTAAAATCTTTCGAGAATTATTTTGTCAATAAAAAGACCAAGTATCATTTTGTTAGTGCCTAAATCTTTCGAGTACCGATTTAGTATTTACCTTTCTCTCTCTCAGGTACCATTTAGGATTAATATACCGATTTGGATCAAGTACCATTTAGAATTAGCCTTAGAGCACATATCCTTCATCATCACCCTAGCACCCACCTAGTCGGCTTTGATCCAATCTCCCACCAAGTTCTGCTGAAGATTGTCTTTGAGTGAGTCATCCAACAATTGATTGCAATATTTTGATTCATGACCAAGG